>NC_135219.1:11351252-11403752 GCF_052324685.1 Brachyhypopomus gauderio | reverse complement strand
TGTGTGTGTGTGTGTTTTACCGGCCCCCTGGTAGCCCTAGAGCAGGTTCAGCCAGTTCTTATATTTACCTGCCCTCTCCTGTAACTCCACCCCTCTCCAAGAGACTTCCTGTGTCAGGTGTGTGTAGGAGTGTGTCTGTGTGTGTGTGTGTGAGAGAGAGCTGATTAGCAGATGCAGAAGTGCTGAGAGAGAGGCTAAGGAGTGTTTTGCTCTCCAAGGACGGCCAGGGGTTCACTGACCCGTCCAGGTTCTTCCGAGACCCGCTGGACCGATAGCGAACCTCCTAAACTACGGGGGAGGGGAAAGTGTGACACCTGAGACCCCCACTCTCCGTCTCCGAGACGTTTTGGATTACCTGTCCAGGTGAGCGGCGGTGGACCCAGCAGGAGAGGAAAAGACAGCTCTTCCTGTAAGTGTGTTGGGTGGACTGGGCTGGGCTGTACTCTGACCAGCTATCTGTCACTGTTTAACTCACCTCCACTCATCCAGCGCTAGATGGGGAAAGGTGGACTGTCGTTTTCTTTGTTCCTTGAACTTGAAGCTTGAGTGTGTGAGTGTGTGTGTGTGTGTGTGTGTGTGTGTGTGTGTGTGTGTGTGTGTGTGTGTGTGTGTGTGTGTGTGTGTGTGTGTGTGTGTGTGTGTGTGTGTCACTGATCCAAATGTATTCATATTTTTTAGCATTTTTACATTCATATCCAATCCATTTTTTATATCTAACGAGAGAGCGAGAGAGAGGGGGGGGGGGTAAAGAGAGAGATGGAGGGGGAATAGATAGTGTTCTGTTACATAACCCTCAAGTTACTCTCCATTTTAAGAGTAGAAAAAAAGTGATGTGAATGGAATAGGCTGATATTCCTGCGCTGCGTTGTCGTGACTCCCGGACTCACCACAGTGTATTTAGTGTCAGTTCTGAGCTGGCGCAGGTTTCGCTCACACTCACAACGGTGCCTGAGGCCAGAGCTGCCACACTTCACTCAGGGCCTCCGCACACGAGCCAGGCAACTGCAACTTTGGTCTCGCCTACGGCAGTCTCACAATGCTCCACTTCCTCGTCTTTAAATGCCTCTAATTCTTTATGTAATTATTTCCAGACACCTAGACTTTGAATTTTGTTTTATTTCAAATGTCACCTGTCACATTAGTAGTTCAATTCAGAGGGACATGTTTCTGTGTTTTCATTTAGAAATGGCTAACTTGCCAACTTGCCAAGCATGCAAACATAAAATGTAATTTTTAGGTGCCTGTGGCTAAGCGTGCAGCCCAGAGAATACCCAGCAAATAATGGCACTGCACAGTTCCTGTAGTTTAGGTCTAGTCTGTAGGTCTGTAGTTTAGGTCTAGTCTGTAGGTCTGCAGTTTAGGTCTAGTTTAAGTCTACAGCGCACTATTATATGAGCTTATGAAAAGAACACACAAGCAGATGTGCTCAACCAATATTTTCCAGAATGACATATTTGTAAAAGAACTGAAAAATGCCCACTGTGTCTAAGAGCGTTATTGTCCAAATGAAAGGTTAATAATAAGTTCATGACCTCTGCTAATAATGACTTTGCTGATTTAAATGGATAAATAGTTCATATTTTAATGTTTAGCCATTGAGTGGAAAGTAGCCCAAAGGCACTGGGAAGGAGTAAGAATACATTACTGTGAGTGATCTACTGAGTAATCCACTTGATTACATTACTGTGAGTGATCTACTGAGTAATCCACTTGATTACATTACTGCCCTTTTATTCAGTTAAATAGTAACCTCTAATACCTAAGTTTAGGTTTACTGCTTTACTGTATACTATTGTGTTGTGTTGTGTGTGTGCCTGTATCTATGGAAAATTTCCCTTTCATTTCAATTTCATATGTGGCGCAAACATTCAGGGTGTGTTTTTCTGTGTCTG
This sequence comes from Brachyhypopomus gauderio, assembly GCF_052324685.1. NCBI lineage: Eukaryota > Metazoa > Chordata > Actinopteri > Gymnotiformes > Hypopomidae > Brachyhypopomus > Brachyhypopomus gauderio. The sequence goes on along the minus strand of NC_135219.1, from coordinate 11,401,860 downwards.
TGTCATAACTTGCTTTAAAGAACTCTCTCTCTCTTTCTCCTACTCTCTTTACATAAAGAACTCTCTCTCTCTTTCTCCTGCTCTCTTTACATAAAGAACTCTCTCTCTCTTTCTCCTACTCTCTTTACATAAAGTACTCTCTCTCTTTCTCCTGCTCTCTTTACATAAAGAACTCTCTCTCTCTTTCTCCTGCTCTCTTTACATAAAGTACTCTCTCTCTTTCTCCTGCTCTCTTTACATAAAGTACTCTCTCTCTTTCTCCTGCTCTCTTTACATAAAGTACTCTCTCTCTTTCTCCTACTCTCTTTACATAAAGAATTCTCTCACTCTCGCTCTATTTCTTCCTCTCTTCTTCCACTCTCTTTCTTCTCTCTTTCTCTTTCTCTCTCTGTGTCTTTCTTCCACTCTCTCTCTCTCTGTCTCTCTATTGTTTTTAGAATGTTATTGTAGTCTGAGATTTAGCTTGGTAATAATTATAATTTCCTTGGTCAGGAAATTCATTATTAAGATCATATTAATGTAATTATTCATTGCTCATACACAATCACATGGCTAAACCCCTGGGCTCTTTATCAGTACCCACAATGCCTTGCTTATCCCACTCTTGTTTTGGTACCTAATCTGGGGAGAGTCCAGATTTCCGGAATGTTCTTTTTCTTAAACATGCTGAAACAGAGAACCAGAGTCCAAAGCTTTGCTTAAAGAAATACTTCCACCAAGGATGCTACCAGAGCTAATGATTAAAATAAAAGATACCAATTATTAGCTAGCATGATCATATTTACATTATGCTAACAGGAATCTACTGGTTTCTGTTAATTAGAAATAAATATAGTATTTATTATTACTATAATAAAAATAGTATAATATTTTATTATTATTATATAATATAATAATTATATATTATTAATATTATTTCAACCCAGTAGCTATTTGTAAAAAAAGAAAATTATTATTATTTGCATTATTTTGCATTTTGTGGTTTTTGACCCATTTTTTCTTTTCAAGTCCATGGAAATCACCACCTGTCCCACACTGTTTCAAATAATAAATATTATTTGAACATTTTCCAAACCAGACAACTAATATTACACATAGTCCATCTTTCATTTTATTGAATGCTTTCAGTTTGACCAGGAAATGCATTAACAAGGATGTTGAGAATGTTTTTTACAAAATAAGTGGGCAGTAAATACAGTTTAGCAGAAAGGCCTGGTAACCGTCCACGAGTTCGTCATGTGCAGTGAGCGTGAGAAATGGCAGCAGAGGTAGGTTTGGTGTGTTTGCTTTTGCTGACTAAGAGAACGTCTGAAGAGGAAGAGCTGATATTTAACTTTGTGACGTTACGACTTGTGTTTGCGAGACTGCCCGTGTATGTGTTCAGAAGCACACGTGCGCACCGGGGCAGACATCAATCATACCACGTGGACAAGGACTGATACATAACATGTCCAACAGAAAATCCCTGGTATTTAGAAAATAAAAGCTTTAAAGAGATTTTAAAGAAGTATCAGGTTTCAAACCGAAAAATTATTTAGTGTGTGAAGAGGCATGGTCTCCGAGCAACCACGACCCCTCTATCTGATGTCAACAGCAACTGCAGGCTGTGAAGTGTACAGTTGCAAATCTGTACTTCATGGCAGGGCTGAATTTCAGAGAGCTTCAGGCCAAACATAATACACAAACACACGGAGCACACCAAGCCATGTAAGAAACCAGAAACCCGTATGATTGAGCAGTAAATTTCTCATGAGTCATCTTTCATACCGCTTCCTGTACCTGGACAAGCTCGCACTTGGAAAACGCCAAAGGAGATTATTATTCCCTTTACTTTGCAAAGATGCCTCTAACCTTCTGTTCCTGATGTTATCGGTTACACGTGGTGATAAACCCTAGTGAAGACTCTGGGATTCTCCTGGAGAACAGGTCTATACTGAGGTAGAAGCCCTGATGGTCTCCAGCCCTGCCTGGGGTTCTGGACAACCACAGGGGGCTTTTGGTTTAGTGCTTCTGATGAAACATCTACCACTGCCCAATCAACACAAGGCTGTGATTTCTACCTGTTTCCATAGACTCACCATTCTTGTGTGGTTGGTATTTAACTTGACTGACGGTGTTTCATAAAGACCTAAAGCTGTTCTGGACCAAGCAAGGCACTGTTCACACTTACCTGTGACCTGGTGTTACATCTTTGTGTTTATAAAGAAAGAGGGGACTTAGGGTGGAACAGTGTGTGTGTTTGTGACACATATCACAAAGCAAACAAAACCTCCTCACACACACACACAAAAGAGGACCATGACAATATGACACTGTGATATGACACTTTGCATAGCCAGTCTTCCTGTAACTGTTCTAAGAAAGAATTACCTTTTCCAATCGTATGTGTGTGTGTGTGTGTGTGTCTACTAGTCCTAGAGAATGGTCCATTGCTTCCATACTAGCATGCCTTCTCTATCCAAAGCTTTCTGGAGACATACAAAACCCTGTTATACAGCAGAGACAGACAGACAGACAGACACACACACACACACACACACACACACACACACACACACACACACACACTCACACACTCAAAGGATGACGGGTGTAGTGAGCAGGGATTCTAGTTCTAGAAGACACCCTACAGGCAAACTTTTATGACTGTCATAACTCACCACTCCCTTCTCATGGGTAAATCACCCTCACCTAACCCTGCCTGACAGCCGATACGCCTGGGCGCTTAAAAATACAGAATTCAAACACTCTGGCGTGTGAGTGTCAGATAAAATTGTTGTGCGGCCAATATGAACTCCAATATGAACTCAAGTATGAATCCACAATTATCTCCAGTATGAACTCATTATGAATCCAATATGAATACAGTATGATATCCAGTATAATCTCCAGATTGAATCCAGTATGATGGCTCAGTACTGATGTCTCAACTCCAGTATGATCTCCAGTATGAATCCAGTATGATACTTCAGTCTCAATATTAATATTTTGTGCTCACTACTGATATTTCAGTTTAAGTACTGATATTTCTATTGCCACTGGGGAAAAAAGTTTGGAGGCAACTTAGTATTATTCCTGTGGAAGATTTGTAAAATAAATAGTTTTGAAATATTTTTTTTCTTGCCTCTTTCTGCCAAAATCTATCAGTGTGTGTATTAATTTTCCAACAAAAATATATGTTATATAATTCTTTCTCTCTCTGTCTCTCACTTGTACAGTTGCTAATAAAACTCCAACAAGCAGAATTGTCCATTGCTCAATCACAGCTTGTGATCCAAGCTCGTCCCACCACCGATGCCTGAAATGGAAGGTGCTGTCATGGCTACGGCGATGTGCAAAAACACAGCAGACAGTGAAGAAGAGTTGTCCATGGTGATGGGTGATTGGGAGACCACACAGCTGGCCATAGGTAACGCCCAGGAGGCTGCAGGCGCCATGACGATCGGTGATGCTGCAGAATCAGGCCGGGAAGAAGGAGGCGCCGTGTCGATCTGCGACACCGTAGCCGGAGAAACCGCCGTAGCGGGCACCATGGCGCTGGAAGGAGGCACCGCGGCGATGCCACTCCACGATGCCACGGCGATGGTAATCTCCGAGGCGCACGATGCCATCGCATCCCCCGTCCCCGTGTGCAGGGTCTGCGGACACCGCCACCTGCTGGACGAGAACCACGAGTACAACTACAGCGTGGAGGTGGACGACGACCTGCAGTGTCACATCTGCCTGCAGCCGCTGATCTGGCCGCTGGACACGCCCTGCGGTCACACCTTCTGCCAGGAGTGTCTGACCAGCTTCCTGCTGGAGAGCGACTTCTGCCCGGTGGACCGTAAGCCTCTGCTTCTGCAGAGCTGCCGAAAGTCCAGCGTGCTGGTGCACAAACTGCTGGATAAGCTGTCGGTGGTCTGCCCGTTCAGCCAGCTCTGCTCCGCCACCGTGCCCCGCGGAGAGCTGCAGGCACACCTCCACAGCAGGTAAGCTCAGCCAAACAGGAGCGTGGGCGTGGTCAGGGGCGGGGCCGGGGTGGGGCCAGGGGCGGGGCCAGGGCGGGTCTGGGCAAGGGCCTCCCTGCTCTGCTTATGTTTGTTAAGCACACTATGGCTCCCTCATTAGGAGCAGAGTATGGCCTCCTCTCTCTCTCTCTTTCTCTCTCTCTCTCTCTCTCTCTCTCTCTCTCTTTCACTTTGCTTTCTCACTTTCTCTTTGTCTCTCTCTCTTTTCTCCTCTCCATTATTTAATAGCTAGTAGCCTCTCTCTCCACTCCGTTAGCATCGTTAGCTCATTGTTAGCTCTCTCTCCACTCCATTAGCAGCGTTAGCTCTCTCTCTGCCCGGAGGCTTTGGCTGAAATTAATTGCTCCTTTTGTTTTCATGCACTAATGGAAAGTTTCCCATCATTTTTAAATTCCTCTTACGGAAACATAATCAACTCGCACTGCCCTGCAGTCAAGCCCCACCCCCTCGTTGCTGACCCCCTCACAACCCCACCCCTCCTGACAAGCCCCACCCCCTCGTTGCTGACCCCTTCACAACCCCACCCCTCCTGACAAACCCCACCCCCTCTTTCTGACCCCATCACAACCCCACCGCTCCCTCCACCCCCACAGTCACAGTCAACCTCTACTCTATCTCTCTCTCTCTCTATCTCTCTCTCTATCTCTCTCTCTCTCTCTCGTTGCCTCCTCACTGCTCCCAGCACTGCTAAGTTTCCCACTGACAGATGTTCCTGAAGTGGGTCCAGGCAGCCAGGCTGTGGTGTCTGTGCCCTGGAGAGCTCTGCTCACGAGCTTCTGGAAGCTTCTGCCTGTAGAAGAACAGGCCATCTTGACTCCCTCAGTGAAAATCTTACAGTTCTCATATCCTGTGTCCTACTTTCTGGGAAGACTGCCCTCCTCACAATGTGGTGCCATAGAGGCTGCAGGCCCTGCTATTGGACTGGTGTTGTCCTTGTTGTTGTTGTTGTTGTTGTTGTTGTTGTTTGTTGTTTGTTGTTTGTTGTCGGCAGCCGCTTTGATGCGTGTCCTTTGTTTTGTCCTTCATGCCGCTGCTTGTATCAGCTTGTTTGTGACTTTGGTGTGTGAGAGTGTGTGTGTGTGTGTGTGTCCACAGCTATTTACTGGGGTTGGTGGATTTAACCTAGAGCAGATTCTACTTGAAATACTGGAAGCAGACGTTGGTTCATTAGTGTGACACATCAGTGCCGTATGCAGAAGGTTTTTGAGCTGACTTCTTTCAGTGATCATGTGTGTTGCTTGTGTGTGCATACGTGTGTGTATGGATTTGAATGTATGTATGTATGGGTGTGTGTGTGTGTGGGTGTGTGTGTGTGTGTGTGTGTGTGTGTGTGTGTGTGTGTGTGTGTGTGTGTGTGTGTGTGTGTGTGTGTGTGTACAATCACACATGAACTCTTGGCAGTAGTCCAGGAGAATGGGCTGGTGACAGTGGTGCAGTGACTACAGCTGATGACGTCTCTGACTGCAACTGCCTGTGGTCATGTGACCCGGCCACAGGGGTGTGGCCTGTGTAGCAGAAACTCGCAGCGAGGCGCTTTGGGTGTGTATGTGTGAATGGGCACGGTTTACTGACAGGTGATAAAGTTTTATTGCAACCACATTCGTTGCTTGCTTGGGGCCATGCACACACACACACACACGCACACACGCGCACACACGCACACACACACGCACACGCACACACACACACACACAAAGAACTCTTCACCCTTAAAACGCATTTGTTTTCAGGCATTTAATTTATTCATGAAATATTGCTTGTAGGTGAAAGACAGAAGGAGAGGAGAGAAGAGGAGAGAGGAGTGAAGAGAGGAGAGATTAGAGGAGAGGAGAGGAGAGGAAAAGAGGAAAGATCGGAGGAGAGGAGAGGGGGAGATAAGAGGGGAGGAGAGGAGAGGAGGGGAGAGAGAAGAGAGGAGGATAGAGGAGAGAGGATGAGAGGAGAGGAGGGGAGAGGAGAGGAGAGGAGATGAGAGGAGGGGAGAGAGGAGAGGAGGAGAGAGGAGGGGAGAGGAGAGAGGAGGAGAGAGGAGGGGAGAGGAGAGAGGAGGAGAGAGGAGGGGAGAGGAGAGAGGAGGAGAGAGGAGGGGAGAGGAGAGAGGAGGAGAGAGGAGATGAGAGGAGAGAGGAGAGGAGGAGAGAGGAGATGAGAGGAGAGAGGAGAGGAGGGGAGAGAGGAGAGGGGGAGAGAGGAGAGGAGGAGAGAGGAGAGGAGGAGAGAGGAGATGAGAGGAGAGAGGAGAGGAGGAGAGAGGAGAAGATTTTCAGCAGATGGTGGATGGTGACGTGATGGGCAGACAGACATAAACGAGGTTTAAAGATTGAACAAGCTGGAGTGTGGATTTCTTCTCTTTAAAAGTAATGCAGGTGACATGACACGACAGGAAGTGACACACGTGGAAAGACAACCTTTGGATTTCAGAGCACATGTAACGGCAGATTAGCTTGTTGGTTTTTCTTGTGTGTTTATGTGCATGTGTGTGTGTATACATGTGTTTGTGCATGTGTGTGCACCTCTGTGTATATAAATGTGTCTGTGCATATCTGTGTGTGTGTGTGTGTCTGTGTGCATATCTGTGTGTGTGTGTGTGTGTGTGTGTGTGTGTGTGTGTGTGTGTGTGTGTGTGTGTGTGCTCTGGGCCATGGGTGCCTACAGAATAAGGGATGAAAGAAAAAGAAAGGAATGATAGAGAGAGGAACAGAGAGAGGGAGGGAGAGAGAAAGGGATAAAGAGAGGGTGAGAGAGCTCAGATGAAAGTGTGAAGGATGAAAAGATTCTGCTTGGAGTAGAATGCTCACAGCCTTCATGTTTGAATGGTAAAAGTAACCCGCCATCTCCAAACACCATTTCATCCAAGAGAGAGAGAGAGGGAGAGAGAGACCCCAATGTTATATACTGTATATATTTATATATATTAAAAGGTGCAAAAAATATTCATGAATATTTATGCACAATATATGCATGTATAAAACACATGGCTACCAAATCCAAGGAAGGCCAGGCATGCTCCAGCCTCCCATAATCCTTTTCTTCTGGCCATTCATAAAAACAATTCTGTCTATATAGAATGAATATTGAAGTCTCTCTCCTCTGTCTGTCTGTCTCTCTCTCTCTCTCTCTCTCTCTCTCTCTCTCTCTCTCTCTCTCTCAATATTGTCCACTCTCTTCTGTTTTTTCAAGACAGCAATCTATATGAGGTCTCCCATCTCTCAAAATGTGTCTGTTTGGGTTGGGAGGGGCCAAATTAGTCTGTCTTGCTAACCTGCCCCTCCCATCACTCAACTGCACGCACACACACACACACACACACACACACACACACACACACACACACACACACACACACACACACACACACACACACACACACAAACCTTTCATGGCTGAATGAAGCATTAATTTAAAAGCTGGGGGTGGGCTTAAATGCACACTCTTCTGTACAAATGGAGGACAATGATAGATGGCCCGCCCCGCGCTCTGAGCCCCCCCCTTTCCAGTGTGAGATGGTATGCTCCGACTCCCTCTGTGGAACATGCTGCAGTATAAGTCAGAGGCTGCACTGCCAAACACAGACACACAACGCACTCCCTCGCTCTCTCTTTCTCTCACACACACGTGCTCACTCACACACACACACACACACACACACTCATGAACGGTCAGCCGAGAACGAGTACAAATCCTCTTACTCTCGGACGATGCCAAGGCCAAATTAGAGAGGAAGGTAGCCATCACGCTGAAGCTTTGGATGCATTCCGTCCCTCCTCTCCTCCTCTCTTCCGTCTGCCTCCTCTCATCTCTTCTTCAGCAGCTACTCCTGAATCTTACTTCTCCTCTTTCCATCCATCACTTTGTGCTACTCCTTCACTGGCGGGACTCCAGCAACGCCTCTCTCTCTCTCTCTCTCTCTCTCTCTCTCTCTCCCTCTTTCTCTCTCTCTGCTGACGAGCGTCCCTTCGCGTGCTAGGGACAAGAGGAGCAGGACAGCACAAGGAGGACGGACGAGGGCGAAGAGGGAGCAGGAGACGAACCTGAGGGAGAGAGGAAGAGGGGGGGAGAGGGGAGCAGGAGACGAACCTGAGGGAGAGAGGAAGAGGGGGGAGAGGGAGAGAACCCGGAGGGAGGGGAGAGAGAGAGAGAGAGAGGAAGGCTGCACTGGTCCCATTCAGTGAGGGAGAGGGAGAGGGAGAAGGAGAGAGGGAGCGAGGGAGAGAGGGGAGCTGGGGCAGGGTGACAGTATGAAGGCTCTGCTCCTGCTGGTTCTCCCATGGCTCAGTCCCGCCAACTACACAGACAATGTGGGCAACCTGCATATCCTCTACTCAGAGCTGTGAGTACCTCACACACACCCTGTGTGTGTGTGTGTGTGTGGTTGTGTGTGTGTGTGTGTGTGTGTTTCATCCATAAGTACAGACCAACCTCCCAGATCAACATAAGTCCCACTGTACTCCATCCTGTCTTGGTACTGCAGTGTGTGTGTGTGTGTGTGTGTGTGTGTGTGTGGGTGCAAGTCTCTCCTCATCACTACCATCTTAGACAGGTTCAGTCCAATCTTACTCCCTAAACGGCGATGTGTGTGTTTGTGTGCATGTGCTTATGTGCTTACCTCTAATGATAAATGCTGAGTGCTCACCAGTGTTCTTGTACTGAAAGCAGCACTGACTGACATCAATGAAAACATTTTCTTTGTGTAATTTTGGGCAGCTGGATGCTGGTTGCCACGGTCCGCCACTCGCTGTAGCCATGGACAACTGTTACCGTAGCAGCAGGAAGTGCTTGGCAGGTTTTGGTACAGGTTTTGTAGAGGCAGATTCAGCTCTGAGGCTGCTGAGCACAGGGAACACTGCAGCGTGCGTGTGTGTGGTGTGTGTGTGTGTGTGTGTGTGTGTGTGTGTGTGTGGTGTGTGTGTGTGTGTGTGTGTGTGTGTGTGTGTGTGTCCACCTTACATTGGTTTGTTTTTAGCAGCTGAAACTGTCCCAAGCAAAGGTATAAGTTGCCTTTGTGTTTATGCGTAAGAGGCTGTTATAGATGTATGCCAAAAACCTCTCCCCTCCTCTCCCTCTCTCTCTCTCTCTCTCTCTCTCTCTCTCTCCTCTCTCTTTCACACATACACAGCAGGACATAGAGGTGTCCACATGACAGCTTTCAGAATAAATTTAATTGTGCAGGGTAATAAACAACATTATGGCTAAGAACACACACACACACACACACACACACACACACACACACACACACACACACACACTGTGTCTGTTTAGCTATGATGGCCAATTGTGTTCACCTTGTGTGTGTGAGAGGAGATCAGACTTAAGAAAGACAGATAAGGAGACAGAAAACAAGAGTTATCAGTTCTTTGCTGTGTATTCTGGTTTGGGCCATTCAGACGAATTATTGCGCATGTGTGATCATAGTGATGTTTTCTACCACCTCTCATCCTACCTTCTGCTTTAACCATCTCTTTATGAAGTTCATTAATCGTGTGGGTTTCTGTGTGTGTGTGTGTGTGTGTGTGTGGTGTGTGTGTGGTGTGTGTGTGTGTGTGTGTGTGTGTGTGTGTGTGTGTGTGTGTGGTGTGTGTGTTCATGAGTGTCAGATACTATGTTGGCTTTGCTGATTAAGTGACCAAGAGAGAAGAGAGAAAGAGAGCAAGAGGGAGAGAGAGAGAGAGGGGGGGTATAATCCAATTCTGGGCACATTTATGACACAGTGACCCCCAGTCATATCATTCTAAAGCTCTTAAGGACCACGAATGAGGACAGAGAACAATCGACTCACTCAGCACTACACTAACACGCAGCAACACTACACTAACACACATTAACACTGCACTAATGCTACACTAACACACATTAACACTGCACTAAAGCTACACTAACACACATTAACACTGCACTAATGCTACACTAACACATATTAACACTGCACTAATGCTACACTGACACACATTAACACTGCACTAATGCTACACTAACACACATTAACACTGCACTAAAGCTACACTAACACACATTAACACTGCACTAATGCTACACTAACACATATTAACACTGCACTAATGCTACACTGACACACATTAACACTGCACTAAAGCTACACTAACACACATTAACACTGCACTAATGCTACACTAACACACATTAACACTGCACTAAAGCTACACTAACACACATTAACACTGCACTAATGCTACACTAACACATATTAACACTGCACTAATGCTACACTGACACACATTAACACTGCACTAAAGCTACACTAACACACATTAACACTGCACTAATGCTACACTAACACACATTAACACTGCACTAATGCTACACTAACACACATTAACACTGCACTAAAGCTACACTAACACACATTAACACTGCACTAATGCTACACTAACACATATTAACACTGCACTAATGCTACACTGACACACATTAACACTGCACTAATGCTACACTAACACATTAACATACGGCAACACTACAGTAACTCACACATTTCACACACACATACAACATAAAACACATTATTGGTAGCAATGATAATAATACTTGTAGTTGATGTTCATGTTGTAATAATTATTATTATTTATCCAATTCTTATTCATCAAAGCTTTGGCAATACAAGTATGAATATTTAGAGAGGAGACAGACAGAGAGAGAGAGAGAGAGAGAGAGAGAGAGAGTCTGTTGCTGGTGTTTTTGGCTGTCTGAAAAACTATGGCAGAGTGATCCATCTTCATCCAGTAGAGTGACAGAGCCTCTCTCTCTCTCTCTCTCTCTCTCTCTCTCTCTCTCTCTCTCTCTCTCTCTCTCTCTCTCTCTCTCTCTCTCTCTCTCTCCCTCCCTCTCCCTCTCTCTGGTAAAGTCTTGTTTTGTGTTGTAAATGTCCTGTTTGTCATAATGCAGGAGATGCCAGTCATTTCTGGCTGAGGAGAGACGCTGTTGCACTCCTGTTATCACACGAGTGATCACCTGTCACAGTGATTCAGTGTCATTATGGGATGGAAATCATTTGTCGTAAAATTTCTTTTCACAGTTGTGTGTGTATTTCTGTGTAAGTCTGTAATTTTTTTACAACTGAAAGGATAAACTGTGTGCGTGTGTGTGTGTGTGTGTGTGTGTGTGTGTGTGTGTGTGTGTGTGTGTGTGTGTGTGTGTGTGTGTGAACATGCACATCATTAATCAGGCAATATCGAGGTCCCTGTCAGAGTAACAGAGGCACCAGCCACATGTTCCTTGTGAGCTCAGTACCAGTCTGATCTGATCCTGCCTTTATTGTTTGTTCTTTGTTTGTTTGTTTGTTGTTTGTTGACTAAATAGAGTGGCTGCTAAGCGCTCTGCCAGAGGTGCAGGAGCAGGGTGGGAGATTTAGGCTCACATGTGAAGCCCAGATGGCAGCTGGTGCAACATGGTGATGCCATTTATGTCAGACTGTAATGTGTGTGTGCAGTTGAGCGTGACCGGGGGGTGTGATCAGGGGGTGTGATCAGGGGGTATGGTCAGGGTGTGGTCAGGGGTGTGGTCAGGGTGTGTTTTGGGGGTAAGCTCAGGGGGTGTGATCAGGGGGTTGTGATTGAGGGTGTTGTTTCTGGGTTGTGATTGGGGGTGTGGTTTCTGGGTTGTGATTTAGGGTGTGGTTTCTGGGTTGTGTTTGAGGTGAGGTTTCTGGGTTGTGTTTGAGGTGAGGTTTCTGGGTTGTGATTGGGGGTGTGTTTCTGGCTTGTGTTTGGGGTGTGATTTCTGGCTTGTGATTGGGTGAGTGTTTCCTGGTCTATTAAGCTTATTTGGAATACAAGGAAATGAAGAAGGATGCTAAGATGAAAGCAGGCAAAAGCTGTGTATGTGATCACGAACACGTAGTGTGTATCTGTGTGTGTGTGTGTGTGTGTGTGTGTGTGTGTGTGTGTGTGTGTGTGTGTGTGTGTGTGTGTGTGTGTGTGTGTGTTGTGTGTGTGTGTGTGTGTGTGTGTGTGTGAGTTCTAAGTGCTGACACAACCAAGCATCTACATTTACGACATACAGCTCTTATCCAGACTGACTTACAAAAGTGCTTTGCTGTCTCTAGTCTCGAGAATATTGCGGGGGGGCATGTAGGGTACACACGAGGGGGGGCATGTAGGGTACACACGAGGGGGTGGGCATGTAGGGTACACACGAGGGGGGGCATGTAGGGTACACACGAGGGGGGGGGGGGGGCATGTAGGGTACACACGAGGGGGGGTCATGTAGGGTACACACGAGGGGGGCATGTAGGGTACACACGAGGGGGGGCATGTAGGGTACACACGAGGGGGGGGGGGCATGTAGGTACACACGATGGGGGGCATGTAGGGTACACACGAGGGGGGGCATGTAGGGTACACACAAGGGGGGGACATGTAGGGTACACACGAGGGGGGGGGGCATGTAGGGTACACACGAGGGGGGGCGGGGGGGCATGTAGGGTACACACAATGGAGAGGGGAGACTAACTGCAGGAAGGCATTGTAAAGAAAAAATAAATAAACACGGATATTTTTAACAGGGCCTCCACCCTACATCTTGCTATGGGGCCCCATTTTGCCACTGGAAGGAGTATCTTCTAAGCTCAACTGCTAAGCTCAACAAAGATTTTATATGACACTATTAGGAAACAAGGTGACAAGTGGTGTGACAAGTGGGGTGTGTTCTGAGGAGTGCTTTGGTGTGTTGTGAGGTGTGTTTTGAGCACTGCTCAGTGGGATGTGTGATGGTGAACCACACTACTCTACATGGTGACCAAATGCTACCTGTGGGTTTGAGGGTTTTCACAACTGCAGGAGAATCTATTGCACAGGGTTAGTTTAATTTCTCCTCAGGACAAAACAGGTAGGGACAAAAACAGTAGTGTGTGTGTGAGTGTGAGTGTGTGAATGTGAGAGTGTGTGTGAGTGTGAGTGTGTGCGTGTGCGTGTGGGTGTGTGGTGTGTGTGTGTGGTGTATTTGCACGTACATGCCCACATGCATGAGCGTGGCATACCCCTCTGTTCAGGCAGCAGCATGTTGTTGCCAAGGTGATGCAGGAAATCAGGGCCATAGCCAGAAGCTCATGTGTTTGCCGTGGTGACCTTATTTTCACGGCAAGCAAGCTGATGGCCTGATGAACAAGCACACTTCTGTGCGTGTGTGTGTGTGTGTGTGTGTGTGTGTGTGTGTGTGTGCACGCGCCCCGTGGCGCTCTCTGGCTCCTTGGCTCCTTCAGTGACCGTGTGACCTGTCTGAATGAAACACACACACCCACACGACACACACACGCCCACACACACACAGACACACACACACACACACACAACAGACCACTGAGGCAGCATACCACACACATCGCTTCACAGGATAAAGAGCACTGGCACTGTTAATTACTTCAAAAGGTCTATATGTATATATGTATACAAATGGCCACTGGTTCCCGTGACCCGTACCTGGATAAGCAGATGTCAATAGATGGACATATAATATATATAGATATATCTGTATATGTCCAGCCATTAACATCCATTATATATATCCTGCTATATATACATACGAGAGAGAGAGAGAGAGAGAGAGAGTGTGAGAGAAAGAGAGAGAGAGAGAGACAGAGAGAGATAGAGAGGGAGTGAGAGAGTGAGAGAAAGCACTCAGCACCACTGTGTTCAGGATCAGCACCAACCCTGAGCAGTGTTTCACATTCTGACCGAGCAAGAATTCCAAGCACAGTTGAGAACAAACACATGCGTGCACGCACGCACACACCACACACACACACACACACACACACACCCACACACACACACACACACTCACTCATACACACACACACACACACACACACCACACACACACACACACACACACACACACATACACACACAGTACGCACACAGTATGAAACTTTCGCATGTTCTCAGGTAGATATTTATATTTCTCCTTCTCTGGCACACAAATGAGAGAGCTAGAGAGAAAAGGGAAGCAAAAGAGAAGCAAAAAGAGAGAGAAGGAGAGAGAGTGAGATAGAGAGAGAGAGGAGAGAGAGTGAGATAGAGAGAGGGGGCGGAATGAGAGAGAAACAGACATGTAGAGAGAGATTGAAAAAAAATCCTTTATTAGGGTGGTCAAGTGTCCACAAATGTACCTGAGCACATGCTCCATATCAGTAGGTCACACAGACACAGGAGAGAAGGGGGTGCAGAGTAGAGGAGGTCGATAATTCAGCTGGGAGCACTTCCTGCAGGTCACGGGGAGGAGGGAGAGAGAGAGAGAAAGGAGGAGAGAGAGAGAGAGGCGAGAGAGAGAGAGAGAGAGAGAGAGAGAGAGAGAGAGAGCGGCTGGCCGGAGCTGTGTGTGTGTGTATGTGTGTGTGTGTGTGAGAGAGAGAGAGAGAGAGAGAGGAGAGAGAGAGAGAGAGGGAGGAGCAGTAAGAGGGCACTGCAGGGAATCCTTATAACTGCTGGCAGGCTCCTACTGAGACTGTGATGTCACAACTGGGCGTGTCACATGACGTCCCGCCAGTCTAGGGCGGAGCCTCGCTGAGAAGAACAACATCAGCGCTGCCAGACGTGGGAGCTCACCTCTTCTTCTGGAGCAGGGAGCCGCCATGCTAGGCCCCTCCACTGGGTCCCGCTGGGTCCTAACGCCCCCTCCTTTCTTCTGTCACTCTTTCCTTTCTCTGTGCTGGACTGGGGCCAGCGTGTTATGAAATCTGCCCATGCGCTATACACTGTCATTAATTACAGTCCACTGCAAAAGCACTTATATAAATAGTGCTGACGTGGCAAAGTGAGCCCCACACAAAGGTCTCTACTGCTGGTGCTTCAACCCTGTGATTGTGTTGGTGAGCTGTGGTGAGTTCTGATGGCGTGTGGTAGGGTTGTGGTGGGCTGTTGTGATCTGTGGCTCTCTGTGGTGGTGCTAAATGGGTCCAAGGAAGACAAGAAACCATTGTGATGTTCCCTCTGTACTCTCAGATACATCTAGGACAGAAGGGACATTCTCTGATGTACAGCAGATCTCGTACAATGCTGATGTGGTGATTGGTTTAGCTCGACACCAGTGTCCAGAGTCCATATGTCTGTCTGGTCTCCCGCAGGGTTCAGAGTCGATTATTCCAGGGCATCTCACTGCTGCTGTGCTCCTGACGTCAGCGTTTGGTTCCCACAGCCTGACGGTGGGAGGCGGCTTCGTGAAGCGATGTGTCCCTCTTTCTCTCCTCCTCCGAGAGACCTGCTCTCTTCCAGATGGATGCTATCTTGCTTCCCACAATTCCCCCTTCCTCCGCTCACATGACTCTGTAGCCAGTAGCAGATTAGCAGGAGACAAGGAGGAAAACCCTCTTAAACAGCACAGGAACTGATTAGTGTGTGTGTGTGTGTGTGTGTGTGTGTGTGTGTGTGTGTGTGTGTGTGTGTGTGTTTGTGGTGTGGTGTGTGTGTGTGTGTGTGTGTGTGTATGTGGTGTGTGTGTGTTGTGTGTGTGTGTGTGTTGTGTGTGTGTGTGTGTGGTGTGTGTGTGTGTGTGTGTGTGTGTGTGTGTGTGTGTGTGTGTGTGTGTGTGTGTGTGTGTGTGTGTGTGTGTGTGTTTTCACACTCCTTCACTGTATTAAATAATTAAACAGATCGGAGAATACCCCAGCTGGGA
The DNA here is from genome assembly GCF_052324685.1 of Brachyhypopomus gauderio. Taxonomy (NCBI): domain Eukaryota; kingdom Metazoa; phylum Chordata; class Actinopteri; order Gymnotiformes; family Hypopomidae; genus Brachyhypopomus; species Brachyhypopomus gauderio. The sequence continues at coordinate 11,386,222 of NC_135219.1, read as the reverse complement.
ATGACTGCTCATCTCACCATTTATTGCTCTTAGTGGTCCACACTCTAAGATGACACATACAAACTTAGGCTATGACTTTATAACGGCACAGAGGAGCATATTGTGTACAGCAGACGGCGTCTATCAGCAGAGCAGAATGTGCCCAGGTAAATCCCAGCCCTGCCATGCCCCTAGTGTTGAGCTGTGGTATTGCGACTGCTGGCATGCACCAGGCTTCCTCTGAGCTCACTGCTGATTGGAGCTCGGCGTGTGGGACAGTGTGTGCTGGTGCAGTGCTGTGGTGCAGCTCCCGGAGCTGCTGACGTCATTACCCTGCCCATGCTTAACCCATGGAGCTGCTGCAGCGTGTGTGTGTGTGTGTGTGTGTGTGTGTGTGTGTGTGTGTGTGTGTGTGTGTGTGTGTGTGTGTTTGCGTGTTGTGTGTGTGTGTGTGTGTGCATGCGCACTACTAAGTGGAGTGCTGATTGCATGCTGTGCTGGCATGATTCAGTCGCTCTCTCTCTCCCTCCCTCTCTCCCTCCCTCTCTCCCTCCCTTTCTCTTTCTCTCCCTCCCTTTCTCTTTCTCTCTCTCTCTATCCTCTTGCTGGGACTTTTCCCAGTGCTGAGATGGTCAACTGTGAGCTATGGTGATTACATTGCTATCCTCTCCTCTCACTTGTGTGTGTGTGTGTGTGTGTGTGTGTGTGTGTGTGTGGTGTGTGTGTGTGTGGGGGGGGGGGGGGGGGGGGTGTCTGTGTGTGTTTGGTGGATCCCAGAAATCATATCTCCATATGATGAGAGGATTAGTCAGGCGCCTGCAGTCAGTCTCTTCCCCTACTCAGAACAAGGCCATAACAGGATACACACACTTTCTCTCTCTCTCTCTCTCTCTCTCTCTCTCTCTCTCTCCCTCTCTCTCTCTCTCTCTCTCTCTCTCTCACTCACTCTCTCACTCGCTCACTCTCTCAAATTGTCAAATTGTCAAAAATTGTCATACTAATCTTTCCTCCCTGTGTTTGAGGAAAGGGATCAGGTACACATACACACACACACACACACACACACACACACACACACACACACACCACACACACACACACATGCACACACACGTTGTTGACCTGGTGTGTGTGTATGTGTGTGAGCTTACAGCAAATCTCAAGCCCCTCACAGGTGAATCAGAAATTTTTAACTGAAAGCAGTTATTTCTCTCTCTCTATCTCTCACTCTGTCTCACCACTCCCTCTCTTTCACTCCCTTTGTCTCTGTCTCTCTCACTTCCTCTCTCACTCCCTCTCTCTCACTCTCCCACTCCCTGTCTCTCACCCTCTCCCTCACTCTATCTCTCTCTCTCTCTCTCTCTCTCTCTCTCTCTCTCTCTCTCTCTCTCTCTCTCCCTCCCTTTGCGTGGGTCATGTAGAGGTCTAGCACAACTTACACCTTAATGATGCTGCAGTTACAAATTGGGAGGACGAGTCTGGAGTGTAAGTCTCAGGGGAGGGACGTTCTCCTGTTTGACCCTCTGTGTCCCGCTGCAGACAGGGCAGGACAGACAGGACAGGACAGACAGGGCAGGACAGACAGGGCAGGACAGACAGGACAGGACTGACAGGGCAGGACTGACAGGGCAGGACGTGCAGCACTAAGCCAAGGATGTGTGCACAGAAAGCAAGACAAGCAGGGGATGGATGGACTATGCGCAGGATGGAGACGGGAGGAGGACAGAAGGGTGGAGGACAGAAGGGTGGAGGACAGAAGGGAGGAGGACAGAAGGGTGGAGGACAGAAGGGAGGAGGACAGAAGGGTGGAGGACAGAAGGGAGGAGGACAGAAGGGTGGAGGACAGAAGGGTGGAGGACAGAAGGGAGGAGGACAGAAGGGTGGAGGACAGAAGGGTGGAGGACAGAAGGGAGGAGGACAGAAGGGTGGAGGACAGAAGGGTGGAGGACAGAAGGGAGGAGGACAGAAGGGTGGAGGACAGAAGGGTGGAGGACAGAAGGGAGGAGGACAGAAAGGAGGAGGACAGAAGGGAGGAGGACAGAAGGGTGGAGGACAGAAGGCTGGAGGACAGGCGGGTAGAAGAGGAGGAGGGGGAGGGAGGTACAAGACAGCACTGTTGCAGCTGACTGGAGGCGCGTGTATGAGGTTTCATGTGTGTGTGTGTGTGTGTGTGTGTGTGTGTGTGTGTGTGTGTGTGTGTGTGTGTGTGTGTGTGTGTGTGTGTGTGTGTGTGTGTGTGTGTGTGTGTACGCTAGTAAACATTGCGATTGAGCGTGAGCTACATGTCGACCGTAGCCGCTCCATCCGCACGTCCTTGCTGCACACGCCAGTGCGTTTGATGAATGTAGGCTGTGCTGAGTGTAGGGAGCCTGCTCACACTGATCTAGGAACAGGTGGAGGTCACACTCATCTGGCAGCAGGTGGAGGTCATGGGTGGAGCAGGAGATGGAGAGGAGGGGGGGCAGTCCCGCGTGCCAATTTATCTCCAGCAGGAAAGCCGATTTTAATTAACATCGGCCATAGAGCCTTTACAGGAGCACAGACGAGCACATTGAGCTACGTTCTCCCATAGCTGTTCTTCAGATGAAACTATGTGTAGCAAAACTGTAGCAATCGTAATATTTACGTTAGTGGCATAATGGAGATCATGGCTACGCCTTCCTATCCAGGCACCGCCACCAATAGATACAGGGAGGCATGGATTCAGCTGTTTGGTTAACTTTTTAATTTATGTACACACATCGTGAATTTAAATAACAGACGTTAAGCTTGTTTCAGGTTTCACATCCATACTCACTGTAGCTGTGCTCTCCTGGGGCGATAATGTCAACGTTTTCATTCCAGTAATAAACGTTTTGATTTGGGTAAAGTCAGTGCGTGAAACATTTCCCCGTTACAGTGTGGGCTTGAACTTAATGTTTCCGGGTTAAAGGCTCGGTAGATCCCGTAGTGGGTGGAGGGGACACCACATCACAAATAATGGCTTTTCATTGGTGTATTTTGATTCAGGTGCATGTGTGTGTGTGTGTGTGTGTGTGTGTGTGTGTGTGTGTGTGTGTGTGTGTGTGTGCGCGTGTGTGTGTGTGTGTGTGTGTGTGTGTGTGTGTGTGTTAAATACAGTGTGTTCATGTAACCATCACATAACCATACAGTAGGTTTGTGTAACCATGCATTTTTTTTGTGTAACCTTGTATTTTTATTTTAATTTTGCAAATCACAGGTTAGTACTATTTCCCAAGGAGTAGGTTCTGAGTGTCTTAGATGGAAGTGCAGAATAATCCATGCGCAACTCTTCTAAGATTCACCTGTCAGCTAATTTTGCTAATAGAGACTTTTTTGCACTGTAATCAGTGATAAATGCAATAAGTCAGCAGAGAGATTCTGTGAGGTAAACGTCTTCACCTCATTCTGCCCTCTATCATCTACTAGTCCAGACATAGTCCAGAAGTACTTTTACAGAACCAGCGGTCAGTGGAGCAGTCAGCCACTAATTCACCTTACACACCAGGCCACTGAGAGCAAGAGATATTAAGGTCTCTCTCTCTCTCTCTCTCTCTCTCTCTCTCTCTCTCTCTCTCTCTCTCTCTCTCTGTTAATGGTCCATAAAAGTGTAGGCTGCCATGTAAAGTGAGACAAAATGGTGTTTGGTTTCAGACCACATCCCCTGAGCTTTGGGCTGCATTCCTGTGGCTAGCAATCTTTTGTCTAACAGTTCATCCACTAGTGTGTTGGACTGTGGATGACTGTAGCTGTGTCCACAAACGTGGGGATGACTATAGCTGTCGCTGAGGAGCCTGCATTACCATGGATACGTTGTTTTGCTTAGTCAGAGGTTCTGGGCTTAGTCAGAAATAATAGCTATATTTATAGTTATATTATAGTATATTTATAAACTATATATAGTCCTATATTAAAGCCATTCGTCTGTAGCGAAACATTGAACTGTGTGTTTCCCGTGCTGTGTGTGAGGTTGAGTGGCGTGGTTATCTGTAATGCTTGCTGTTCCTCTTGCAAAATGATTAAAACTGTCATTTACATGTTATGATTTGACAGATGAATATAGCCTTACTTAGCCAACTGTGTGTGTGTGTGTGTGTGTGTGTGTGTGTGTGTGTGTGTGTGTGTGTGTGTGTGTGTGTGTGTGTGTGTGTGTGTGTGTGTGTGTGTGCAGGTGTAAAGGAGCATCACACTATGGGCTGTCGGCGGAGAGGAAGCGTCGCTCTCAGGAAGGAGACTGCACAGACAGCACGTCAGAGCTGGCCGTGGCCACCCTGCCCGGCGACGGACACGCCTCCAGCGCCATCGCCCTCCTATCGGACGAGCCCGGCCTGGTTAACCCCGCCTACGAGTCTAGCATGGAGGACAGCAGCCAGTCTGGGAGCACCAGCAGCTTGGCAGCACATAGCAAGAAGAGTAAGTGTGAGTGAGCACTGTGTGTGTGTGTGTGTGTGTGTGTGTGTGTGTGTGTGTGTGTGTGTGTGTGTGTGTGTGTGTGTGTGTGTGTGTGTGTGTGTGTGTGTGTGTCCCTCTCTGAAGTTTGGGCTGTGTTCCTAATGTCAGACCGTGCGTTCTGCCCCAATAAGACGCCTCCTTCATGGGCATTCAGTAGGAGACTCATCACGTCTAAACCAAGAGCTCCTGTCAGAGACGAGACAGAGACACAGCAAAGGGACCTGGATGGGAAGGTCGCAGCTATAGAAAGAACAGATGGGAAGGACAGAGAGGAGAGAGAGAGATATGCATCCTAACCAGATGAAATGAAATGACAAGAGAAAGAGAGATAAAGAAAGGACAGGCACTTAGAGAGAGAGATGGAGAGCGAGGGAGAGTGAGACAGAGAGGGAGACAAAGAGAGGAAGAGAGAGAGGGGGAAGGAGACAGAGAGAGAGGGAGATAGAGAGAGAGAGAGAGAGAGAGAGAGGGAGAGTGGGAAACATGCTTTTCTGAGCAAGGTAGAGGAAGGTCACGGGGAGGTCAGGCGTGTTACACCCTAAGATGTCCCCCTGTGATGAACCGCCAGCCAGTGGGAACGACAAACGGTGCTGCACCAGCACTTTAAGTTGCACAGCATTGCGGCTGAGTGCGCTGTGTGTGTGTGTGTGTGTGTGTGTGTGTGTGTGTGTGTGTGTGTGTGTGTGTGTGTGTGTGTGTGTGTGTGTGTGTGTGTGTGTGTGTGCTGCAGGATGCTTTTAAGAGTAATGCAACTGTTAGGGTTATGCACATGGGGAGGGGGAGACAGAATCCTGTCCATCTCTCAGAAGCTATTGCCAGTATGAAAGGATGTGGTCTCTCTCAGGAGGTTGAGACTGGTCCTTCTCAGGAGGATGAGTCTGGTCTCTCTCAGGAGGATGAGACTGGTCCTTCTCAGGAGGATGAGTCTGGTCTCTCTCAGGAGGTTGAGACTGGTCCTTCTCAGGAGGATGAGTCTGGTCTCTCTCAGGAGGTTGAGTCTGGTCTCTCTCAGGAGGATGAGTCTGGTCTCTCTCAGGAGGTTGAGTCTGGTCTCTCTCAGGAGGATGAGTCTGGTCTCTCTCAGGAGGTTGAGTCTGGTCTCTCTCAGGAGGATGAGTCTGGTCTCTCTCAGGAGGTTGAGTCTGGTCTCTCTCAGGAGGTTGAGTCTGGTCTCTCTCAGGAGGATGAGTCTGGTCCATATTGTTGTATTGCATGAGGCCAGTAAAGCAGAATCCTGTTTGTCTACAGAGCAGAACTCTCTGGGTGTTTAGAATTGTGTCAACACTTCATACGCAGTTTTAACACATCTCACCAACACTTCCTAACACAGTAACACATGGTCTCACATGACAGTCATTTGTGTCCTGACTTATGATTGGCTGTTATCAGCTGGGTGCCTTTGTCTCCAAGCGGCTGATTGGTTACATGAAATAGAGGTGGACAAGTCTGGGCATGTTTAGACACAAAAAGGGAAACAATTCTGACTTTCTGCCTCCATCTCTCCGTGTGTGTTTGTCTCTCCGTGTGTATGCATCTGTGCATGGCTGTGCGTGTTTGGGCATCTCTCCGTGTGTGTTTGTGTGTGTGTAGTGCGTAACTTTGAGCGTTCGTCAGTGCGGAGTCGATCCTTCAGGCGTCTGAACCGGGCCTTCAGCGTTCTGCGCAGGACCAAGAGCGGCACGGCCGTGGTCAGCGACGGCACCGAGGAGAGAGACTCCCGCAACGCCACCATACCACAAGAGGGTGAGTGTGTGTGTGTGTGTGTGTGTGTGTGTGTGTGTGTGTCAGTGGGTAAGTTGAGGCCTGTCAGAGTCGCTAGAGCATATGTTCCTTTAATAATGCAGATGGGTCTGGCATACGACACAGTCTGATAGAAAGAGAGAGAGAGAGAAAGAGAAGGGAGAGAGAGAGAGAGAGAGAGAGAAAGAGAAGGGAGAGAGGGAGAGTGGAGGAGAATTTCAGTACCACTGATAGCTCGATGTAGAATGAAGGATGGAATTAAGATGTGTGGAAAGGCAGTGTGTGTGTGTATGTGTGTGTGTGTGTGTGTGCGTGTGTGTGTGTGTGTGTGTGTGCGTGCGTGTGTGTGTGCGTGCGTGTGTGTGTGCGTGCGTGCGTGTGTGTGTGTGTGCGTGCGTGTGTGTGCGTGCGTGCATGCGTGTGTGTGTGTGTGCGTGCGTGTGTGTGTGTGTGCAGCTGTGCATGTGAGTGCACGTGTGAGTGTTATGTAAAAGTCCCAGGTTGTTGGTGTAATGATCTCTGATTTCTCTCCCTGCAAGCAATCACAGGCAATGAAGAGAAAATATTGACTTTAGAGAGAGAAACTGCAGCATGAGGAAAACTAAAATAGAGAGACAGAAAGAGAGGGAGAGAGAGAGAGAGAGAGAGAGAGAGAGAGAGAGATGGAGAGTGAATGGGCAGACAGGTGCACTACCGCTGGGGTCACAGTCTGCTCACGGGCTGGTAATAACCCATTTACTGCTGTAGTGTTATGGATCAGTGCTGCCCAGTTTAATATGATGTCTGCCATTAGCGGCATGTGTGTTCAGAGTTATGACAAGGGTGGTAATGTGTTAAGTTTAGTTTTAACACGCATCTGATGAAATTATAATTTCATTTTAATCATTAATGAAATTGCGTGATTCCCACAAGCTCTGCCTAATCGCCTTTGCATGATGTAGATTCCTCCCTTTATTTGACGTGATGTGGGGGGTGGAGCAGGTGGGGTTTATGGGCTGGTGCACTCTTGTCTTTCTCTGGAGAAAGCTCAGCATACCACTAAGCACTGCAACTAAATCCCAGCTCATAAGATTCCTCCGGACCGCGCAGACACACCCCTGAAGCTCGTAAATCTCGCTGCAGGATATGAGACCCCACTAAGTTCCTGGTTTCAGTTACAGTTCTGACCGGACGAATGCATCCCTGTGTCTCCTCCATTATCCCTGTGTTTCCTCCATTGTCCCTGTGTCTCCTCCATTATCCCTGTGTCTCCTCCATTATCCCTGTTTCCTCCATTATCCCTGTGTCTCCTCCATTATCCCTGTGTCCCCTCCATTATCCCTGTTTCCTCCATTATCCCTGTGTCTCCTCCATTATCCCTGTGTTTCCTCCGTTGTCCCTGTGTCCCCTCCATTGTCCCTGTGTCTCCTCCATTATCCCTGTGTTTCCTCCATTATCCCTGTGTCTCCTCCATTATCCCTGTGTTTCCTCCATTATCCCTGTGTCTCCTCCATTATCCCTGTGTCTCCTCCATTATCCCTGTGTCCCCTCCATTATCCCTGTGTCTCCTCCATTGTCCCTGTGTCTCCTCCATTATCCCTGTGTCTCCTCCATTATCCCTGTGTCCCCTCCATTATCCCTGTGTCCCCTCCATTATCCCTGTGTCTCCTCCATTATCCCTGTGTCTCCTCCATTATCCCTGTGTCCCCTCCATTATCCCTGTGTCCCCTCCATTGTCCCTGTGTCCCCTCCATTATCCCTGTGTCCCCTCCATTATCCCTGTGTCTCCTCCATGATCCCTGTGTCTCCTCCATTATCCCTGTGTCTCCTCCATTATCCCTGTGTTTCCTCCATTGTCCCTGTGTCTCCTCCATTATCCCTGTGTCCCCTCCATTATCCCTGTGTCTCCTCCATTATCCCTGTGTCCCCTCCATTATCCCTGTGTCTCCTCCATTATCCCTGTGTCTCCTCCATTATCCCTGTGTCTCCTCCGTTATCCCTGTGTCCCCTCCGTTATCCCTGTGTCTTCCCCACTGGTCCTCTATGCTTCCAGCAAGTCCTTCAACAACTCACTTGCACGTGTTTTCTCTTTCTGATTATCCAGCCAGACATTCCGGCTTGTTTCCATAACCTTAATCAGTTTAGTGCCTGATATCTCTCTCTTCTCTCTCTCTTTCTCTCTTTCCAGTGTTCGCTTTTCCTCAGCTTCATCACCTCATCCCGGATGGTGAGATCACCACCGTGAAAATCACACGTGCCGACCCCTACGAGCCATTGGCCATCAGCATCGTCGGGGGCAACGAGACACCCCTGGTACGCATCCTTATCCAGGACATCTACAGGGAGGGGGTCATCGCCCGTGACGGGAGACTCTTACCTGGAGACATGATCCTCAAGGTGTGTATGTGTGTGTTGTGTGTGTGTGTGTGTGTGTGTGTGTGTGTGTGTGTGTGTGTGTGTGTGTGTGTGTGTGTGACAGAAACAGCAAGACAGAGAGAGTGTGACAGAGGGTGAGAGTGAGGGAGGTCTGAAATTACATCAATGTACAGTAGGTGTGAATACTCACATGGAATACATATGGCGTCATGTGCTTCACCATCTGTTGGGTGGAGCAGTCAGCGCTTGGGTGCGATAGCTCTTCATCTGTGGGTTTGTTTTCATCTGTGTTTGCTTAGTGTATCATTTAGTTTGTTTGTCCTGCAGTGATTATTATAACACAACAATATAACAACACCATGGTTGTGTTTTCATTATTATAACACAACACTATAACAACACCATGGTAGTGTTTTCTTTATTATATCACACTATAACAACACCATTGTAGTGTTTTCTTTATAATGACACAACAATCGTTCTCTCTCACTCATCCCCCCGTATCCCCTCCATTTTCTCCCACTGCACCCCCCCCCCCAGGTGAACGGTATTGACATCACCAACACGCCACACTGCTACGCCCTGGCCGCCCTGAAGCAGCCGTGTTCCCTGCTGCGCCTGACCGTGCTCCGTGAGCAGAGGCCTCGCTACCGGCCCCAGCACCAGCCGCAGGCCTCCAGCCCAGGAGGGGGCGCTGTGGTGCGTGACGACAGCCTGCACGTGGTGCTGGTGAAGGGTGCCCCGGACGAGCAGCTGGGCATCAAACTGGTGCGGCGCGCCAACCAAAACGGCGTCTTCATCTTTCACCTGCTGGAGGGCGGCCTGGCGGCCCGGGACGGCCGTCTCCGCATAGACGACCGCGTGCTCGCCATAAACGGTCACGACCTGCGATACGGCGCTCCCGAGCACGCCGCCCTGCTCATCCAGGTGTGCATGGCGGGGGTCATAGGTTACACAGAGGTGTCCAGGCTGCGTGATTATAAATCACGAGGGTCGTTTTTCAGTAACTGCTGAGAATTACTGCGATGACTTTGAAAGTGCTTTGAGTTAAAAGAGATGAAATGAGAGGTTTGTATGGACACATATGTAAGATGTATTCAGACACATGTGTGAGACATATGGACACATATATAAGATGTATTCAGACACATGTGTGAGACATATGGACACATGTGTTTGCCGTTAGTGGTAAACACATTACTTTAGGCACCCATAAACTGTGTAGAAAGCTCAGGTTGCAGTGCAGCAGTAACAGGACATAGGGACAGGCTACGAGCTAAGCTAACCCAACTCTGGACTGAAAGAGCAAGGAGAGGTCACCACTGCCCACTTAGCTACACGCCTGCTGGAACCCAGCTCATGAACTTCACTTCTCCTTGGATGGTACCCGAGGACAGACGTGCAAGGGACACAGATTAGTTCTAGAATAAAAGTCCCTATTCCTGCAGTGAAGTAAGATCAGTGGAGAATTCCCACTAGAAGAGCAACTTGAACCAAATGCTTCATTAGCATTTGGATGACTGATGGCGGTATTATTTGTAGATTGGTGAGAAAGCTCAGAATCGTGTCTGCACATCAAATCTGACATTCTGATTAACGTCTGTAATGCAGCTGCGGACATGCAGGATGATCTCATCTCTGATTGGATGCAGATGGTGGCCGTGTTCTTTCCACCCAGTGTTAGCTGCTGGCTTTGTGTGACCGTTTTCGTTTTCTCAAATGGTGGTCGTCCTCTTCCCATCCAGATTTAGACACCGGCGTGCTATAAATGGCTTTGTTTGTTTTGCTGATTGTTGAGTATTATTACAATAGGTTTGGGGTCTGATGTAGTTCAGTGTGCCAGATATTGTTTATAGAATGCAGTTCCTCAGGACTGTGTGTGTGTGTGTGTGTGTGTGTGTGTGTGTGTGTGTGTGTGTGTGTGTGTGTGTGTGCTTGCGTGGGAGAGAATGTACACAGTGGCTTTGGAATCATTACACAGCTTATTTCGCTGTTTTGCGGGTCTGGATCTTTATGGAGATTATTTTGCTGGTACTGGTTAGGGTTTGTGTGTCCCAGATGAGTTGTGAAGATGGCTGCTCTCAGAAGACATTTTTGGTCAGAGATTAACCACTGGTGGGAAACTGATTACATTCGTCCAATTAAGATGATAACGAACAAAGCCGGTTAATTAGAGTCGGTGCTGGAGCCACTCTCCAGAGAGCTGTGTGCGTTTGACACACACATACAGATGAACTTCACAAGTTCATGGACTGTTTAGAGACCAAACAAATGAGCAAAAGAAACTGACATAGAGCAAGACTTAGAGCTCTGGGTCTGTATCCGTCCTACACGTTTTGTGACTTTGCCATTAGTGAGTAATGTATTTGGCCACACCCCTTTCATGCATATTCATTATTTAGTTAAAACGTTCCTACTTTTTGTCGTTATGCATTTTATTACACCCAGGACATAACAGTTTTATTATAGCTAGGAAGTACAGCCAGTTACTGCCGCCCCCTCACCAACCCCAACACTACCCCCTACACACACACACACACACACACATACACCAACCGCCACCTATCCTAAACACACACACACACACACACACACACACACACATACAACAACCGCCACCTATCCTAAACACAGACACACACACACCAGTGCTCCCAAGTCATAGCTAGAAACGCCCGAGAACCCTCTAGCTTTCATGAACCGCTCCATGGAGGTCCTGAGATCCCACCACTGTCTCTAATGCTGCGTGTTGCGTGTTGTGTAGGCAAGCGTGGAGAGGGTCCACTTCATCGTGTCCCGCCAGACGACCATTCCTGCCCCGGACATCCTGCAGGAAGCGCCCTGGAACACAGAAGGACCTCCACCGTACTCCCCCGTGGACATGGAGCCGCACACACTGCTGGTGAGACACACAAAGGCACCGAGTTACGCAAGCACCAATATCCAGAACTTTCTCACAGAAACATACCCCAGTCTCAGTTAATCGCATATTCACGTACAAAAAAAATATACCCTTCTTTTAAACACACACACACACACACACATCTTAAGTGTCGCCATCACACCTGTTGTTGGGCAGCAAGTCACGTGTTTGTGGCGGTCATCTGTAATTCCACACGGTGCAGCTCGCGCACACACGCTTCAGCAGCACACGCCTAAACGATCGGCCGTTAGCGGTAGCATTAGCATTAGCCGTTAGCACCAACTCCGTTGTTCTACTCCAAATCCAGTGTCTCCTTCGGCTCGTAGAGCGGGCCGTACCCACACTGCAGGACGTCCTCGGAGCAGGGACACATATTGCAGCAAGGACAGATCAGATGTGCCTTAGCAACAGCCTTAGACTTTATTGGATGCGTTTGATGAATGTAGCACGTAGCAGCTGCCTTTGTTTCTTCTGGCAGGGTCACAAGGATTTTTTTGTCAGTAATATCACGCATTACAGCTGATAAGGCTGACTCTTCTTCTACAAGTACACACACAGTCATGTGCACAAACTGCACATAAGTTGCACATAAGTTGTCACTTCTAAACACACACACACACACACTGACTCTGTGGTCTCTCCTTGGCTAGGATTCGTGCCATAAGCCAGCGTGTTATGAGAAGACAGTGAGTCTGTCCAAGGAGCCTAACGAGTCTCTGGGTATGACCGTGGCAGGAGGCATGAACAGCCGGGGGTGGGACCTGCCCGTCTACGTCACCAACGTTGACCCCAGCGGGGTGGTGGCCCAGGAGGGCTCCATCCGCAAAGGTGCGTGTCCGTGTGTGTGTGTGTGCGTGTGTGTGCGTGTGTGTCCGTGTGTGTGTGTGTGTGTGTGTGTGCGTGTCTGTGTGTGTGTCCGTGTGTGTGTGTGTGTGTGTGTGTCCGTGTGTGTGTGTGTGTGTGTGTGTGTGGTGTTTCAGAAAAACATTCAGGCATACCTGAGGCTGGGTAACACATTGCTGACTCAGACATCTCAGAGCTTAAAATAGCACAAGGCCCAAGAACTGACATCCACCTTTACACCAGCTCCTATACACACCATATATAGAGAACAGAATACACAGTATTACATCCTGTTATATATACCGATGAATATATATCTCACTAATTTGAACAGTCACTAGGAGACTCCCACCAATAAACTGAATGATTTTGTGCCCTGAGTATCCCGGGCTGTAACAAAGGTGCAAACCTGTCTCCAAGGTGACAACACCTGTCTCCAAGGTGACCCTCTGATCTTTCCTCACAGTTGCACTTTGGAACACATCCACACACACACACACACACACTCACACACACACACACACACACAGAAGCTGGCTAATAAAAGCACACCTGCTAATGCATATACATTAGGTCCGTCACCGTAGACGGACGCACAATAGCACAGAACCAGACTAACACAAAAGTGTGTACACACACACACACACCTGTCATATTATTATGCTGATAGCTTTGCCCTCTCTCTCTCTATCTCTCTTTCTCTTAACCTGTCGTAGGCAAGCACACAGTACAGGACTCAGTCCCATGTCTTCCTTGTGTGGTATTGTGTGTGTTACGTGTCTGATCACATTTAAGCAGTGCTTGTGTGTTTGAAGACTGGAACAGCTACTCCTAAATGATGCTGTTCTATGCTGCAAAAAATGAAATACTAAACAAATAGGCTAGCTGTGTTGTGTGTGTGTGTGTGTGTGTGTGTGTGTGTGTGTGTGTGTGTGTGTGTGTGTGTGTGTGTGTGTAATCTACCCTGTGTTGTAATTCAAAGTGACCCTTTTCATTTCACGTTCAGTTGCCATATGGCAGATCTATCACCCCGCATCTCTGTTTGAGACTTCAACACCTGCCTTCATCTGTCTCTCACAGGAGGTCGTCCTCTTCTGTTACTCTCTCCTTCCTCTCCTCCCTCCTTCCTCTCCTCTCTCCTTCCTCTCCTCCCTTCTTCCTCTCCTCTTTCATCCTGTCCCCTTTGTCCTCTCATGCTTCTTTCATTTTCACTAACTGAAGACTCTCGCACGTCGGTCCTTTTGCCCGGACAAAAAGCGCAAAGGTTCAACGTTGACGTGGTTTTCTGAAGCAAGCATGCACCGAACTAATCCGCTCGTTTCTCTTAGGCGACATCCTGCTGGACGTGAACGGCGTGGGCCTCACGGGCGTGACGCGCAGCGAGGCGGTGGCTAACCTGAAGAACACCACCTCGCCCGTGGTGCTGCGTGTGCTGGAGATGAGGCCGCCCGACCTCAGCACCCTGGACTGCTTGCCCTCGCTGCACACGCCCCCCCCTCTCTCACCCTCATCACCCGGGGACGTCAAAATGCCGCCGCCCAGAGACGACTACTCGCCCGTCTGGGTGTCCTGGCTTCAGCTGCCCAGGTAAGGGGGTATAAGGAGGGGCCACACACACACACAAACACACACACACACATGCAGCATGGGGCAAAAATATCAAACAAGATCACCTGTAAACCAAAGTTTCAGACGGCCATACTGAAAAGGTCATGCTGTTTCAGGCTTGCTCGGTCCTAACGACTTCTCGACCCGGTTCTGCCACCGTCGGCTCTTCGGTTCCCGTCCTGTCGTGTCCCTCCCCCTCTCCGTCTGTTCGGGTTCACGGCCCAGGGAGTGTGTTATGAATAGCAATTTGCCCGGTTCAGTGTTTGAGTTTCGAACGGCTTCCCGAGATGTTTGGTGTGTGCGGTAACGTTGTGAGAGAAGCGGGATACTGAGGTCTCTCACACGTCCTCCTCCGTCTGTAAGAGGCTTTGAGCTCTGGAGCGTGACGGCTTTACACCCCTCCCTCCATCCCTCCATCCCTCCCCTAGGTCCCCATTTCTTTTGCCTTTTTTAAATAGAATTATTCATAACGGAAAGTCAAGAGTGGAACTTTGTCCAGTCGCTGTCGGGGAGTCTCTGCTTTGAGCAACAGACTTTCAGCTCACCGTCCACCTCGGGCTCATCTGGAAACCATTCTCTTTATTTCCACTTTCTTCAGTGGAGTCTCCACGCTCGTACAAAGCCGTCCACACACAGACTAGAATGACTAAACATGTTCAGTGTTTGTGTTGATCAGGTGAAGGCATAAGGCCCCCGGTAAACTCTTAGAGAAGTGTTTCGTTGGAGTGCGTTGACCTGACTGTGCTGCAAACGCCCGAGTTTGGCCCGAGTGTTTGATGTCCTGGTTTGTCCCCTGCAGGCACCTGTACTGCTGCAAGGACATCGTGTTGAGGAGGAGCACGTCGGGGAGCCTGGGCTTCAGCATCGTGGGGGGGCAGGAGGAGGTCAACTGTAACCAGTCCTTCTTCATCCGCTCCATCGTGGAGGGAACGCCCGCCTACAACGACGGCAGGATTCGGTATGTAGGCCTGCGAGGGGAGGTGGGCGTGGCCGGGCGGCAGGCCAATCGTGGCGCCGATCCAGCCGGGACATAGGCGGGCCTCGTGGGGCACAAGCATGATGTGCGATTGGCATTGTTCTTCGTTCCAGCTCCATGTTCTGTTTCCAGAAACGTCTGCGTTTTATCTTCTGTCCTGTTTCTAGGTGTGGGGATATTCTGTTGGAGGTGAATGGGAGGAGCACTTGGGGAATGACCCACACAGCATTAGTGCGCCTCCTTAAGGAACTCAGGGGGCGTGTCACCCTCACCATCGTCTCCTGGCCGGGCAGTCTCCTATAGGTCCACGGTGCATATGGGGAGGGGCTTATCACACTGAGCCCACACTGGATGATGGGGCTTTTCATGGTCCCAACCCACAGAAATGGGGCTTTGTACAGACTTCCCTTGATAGGAGGGTCCTATTAAATGGACCACCCCGAAAGGCGGGGCAACATGCAATGGCCTCGCCCAGGCAGGAGGGGCTTACACAGACTCCTGCTCATGAAGGCGGAGCTTATGACAAGACTTTCTTCGAAAGGGGACGATTGTCGCGTTTAAGGCGATGGCACTGACGGACATGGCGTGCGACGGGCCGGTGGAGATTCTCCAGACTCCATCCCTGCTTGATGACCCACCTTTTCATTGGCTGCCCGGGACTGAAGACGCTTCTCCCCGCCCTCGTCCATCGCGTAGTTTAGGCACAGGAAGACGCATAAAGCAACCACGCTCACTCTCATACCTTAGTCGAGGGCGGAGCTTATGACATGGAGATCTAATGTAGTGGTCGCCAAGGTGACAGGACGACAAAACAAACAAACAGAATCTCCAGGCAAAAGCATGTTCACTGTGAGGAGTGACGCAGGATCACGTGTACATAAACACTCCTGTATGGACACTGAGCATTAAGAGTGGAAGAGGAAGATGGAGGTTCGGAGTCGGGCTTGCAGGGGAAGCTCCATTGGTTTCTAGACTAATGTTAGAACATTTCGGTGGCCCCATGTCTTTATTGTTTATATTGGTGTCTGAAAGAAAAAAAAAAGGCTGAACTCCAGCAGTTGTACTATGGCCACTCCACAGTTCCTTCGTTGTGTTCATTTCTGTTCCTCTGGCCTTCTGGGTAACAGTTTGGCTTCCTTTCTTACGACAGCACCAGCTGTTGGCACGGAAACCTATTTGCCAAGTAGTTTTCATCTGTGTTATGTTTCACACGTTGTCACAAAAAATTTCAATTGCAGGTATTATGACAAAAAAAAGCAAGTGACAAACATGGTTTGTTCTCTCTTTAAACAAGTATATTTATGCTTATTAAAATGAGACCTTGGCAGCCTTGCTGATTTTGCTACATTAGAGACATGAGCCACAGAACGGGAGAGTGGGCGGGGTCACGTGTGCCCACGTGTGCTGTGATTGGCCGTGTGCTGGGAAGCTGTGTGGTCCAGTGTCTCTCGCTTTGGCTTGTGTAGAATACTGTATCTGACGATACCTTTGGTTAAATAATCAATAAAATCAAGGAGACCCATGCCAGCGTCAGAGAGATCTGTGTGTGTGTGTGTGTGTGTGTGTGTGTGTGTGTTATGAGTCAGTATATTAACTTGGATGAAAAGGGTCTGTGGAATTATCACACTCACAAAAATGCTTTATCAGGTTATTTATAACACAGCTTTCCTACCTGAACAAAATGGTTTGGCACAACAAAAAAGATTTTTGTTACGTTAACAATCAAAGTGTCATTCAAATCTTAAATTATTATAAATAAACTTAAAAGTAGCTTGTAGGCTTTTGCTAATGTTCTTTGGTCTATAAACTAGTGTTCAAATAAATAAACCAGATCTCCTGTAACAGCCAGCAACAGAGCCGTCTTCAGCAGCCTGCCCATTGGCTGAGCGCAGGTCCGACCGGGTCACTCCCGAGCTGAGTGGCTGCTTGATTTAAGGCTCCACCCTCCCACCCATCAGCACAGCAGTGTCCCTCTGATTGGCCCAGGCGTTATTCGGTGGCCTCGGACTGGTTGTGGTCAGCGCTGCGCTCCTCGCTGGTCTCAGCGCTGTCCCTGCTGCGTTTGGAGTGCTTGTGTCGGTGTCTCCTGTGACTGTCTCCGTCCTCGCCGTCATGACGCCTCCGACTGCTGCTCCAGGGGAGAGTCACATGACCTTTCACATGACTTATTGAACAGAAACACTCCTCCATAAATGTCACCCGTGTGTGTAGTATGGTGTAATATTTGAGAATGCGCAGGTGTATGTGTGTGTGTGTGTGTCTGTGTGTGTGTGTGTGTGTGTACCTGCTCGAAGCTCGACGTTCATTGTGGTCCCTGGGTCTCTTATCACGGTGTCTGTCCTCATCTCTACCAGCACGCCTGTATCGCTCTCTCTCACGACTGCTGGGCTCTCTGTGCCACAAAGAACACACATCACCACCTTACATTCGCACACACACACACACACACACACACCACCACCACTTTACACGCACACGCACAACTTCTGATAATGTTGTTTTAATCACCATGCTTGCCAAGCTTTCTATATGCAGTATTAGTATTAGAGACAGTGCTCTGTTAGGACTCACACTCAAACATCTGATCTCTGTGCACATGCTGCCAAACGAAAGCCCTTTGAACACACACAGAGTGAGTGATGGTCCATCTGACTGAGGCCCACAGCTCAGCCTGCACGGGCTCTGTAGCCCTGTGCACCGGAGTGGTGTGTGTGTGTGTGTGGGGGGGGATGGGTCATTTCAGACGCAAGGTAACCTCAGATGCTCAGCTTGGAGCCCACACATCTACTTATAAATATTACATAGTAAATATTAACTATTATATTAGTATAATAGTAAATAATAAATATTAACATTAATCTAAATCAATGTTACATTTTTTTCGTCATGTTGAGGTGAGCTGTTGGCCATTAGAGGAACATGGAGAGGGAGAGGGAGAGGGAGAGGGAGAGAGAGAGGGAGAGGGAGAGGGAGAGGGAGAGAGAGAGAGAGAGAGAGAGCCAGAAACACTGAAAGCTCAGAGAAGGATTGATACAGGTTTGTAACTACAACAGTAGTATAGGCTACAAACTCATCTCATAATACATATGGGACTGGTTGATGTGCAGCTGATTCTCATCACATACAGTATATGTATTAAAGTATGTCTGAGAATGTGTGTGTGTGTCCACAGCAGAAGTACATATGAAGCTTTATTAAATATATTTGTCTTTTTTTGCTCTTTTTCTCCAGTATTTTTTCTAATATTACAAACGAGAGCAACTGGAAGAATTTACTCCGCAGCAACCCTCACTCATACAGAACCATTCTGAACACCGAGCCGTTCTGAACACCGAGCCGTTCTGAGGGAACACCATGCCCTCATTCAGTTGGTCCTGAGTCACTGCTCTTCAGACTCACCATTTTAAAATTTCAAACAAACCACAAAGAAAATGAAATGTTATCTGACCCTGAAAAGACCCTGAAAAGTACACAATGCAGTCTACCTGACCACGGTGACTGCTGACAAACTGGAAAAAAACTGCTGAAGTTCAGACTGGTGGCCACTGTGGTGCATTTCAGAACATTCGAGAAGATTAGTGAAGACGTCTTTTCAAGAACAAATGCTAAACTGATCCCAGATTGAAGAGCCTGTCTGATGGTCAGAAACGTGAACCCCTGGAGTCAGAGCACCAGGCGTGCCACACATTTGTGAGGTTCTGTGTGTGTGTAACTGGTGAGTTCACAACTGCTCCATTATACTGTCTCTCTCCTTGCTCTAGCAAAACTGCGCCAGTGACCAGCTGTGTGTGTGTGACGTGTCAGTCTTTATCAGAATTATTTTATTCCCCCCATCCCCCCGATCTCTTAGTTTGGTGTACACTGCCTCTCGTGTCAACAAGTGCAGTCTGTTCTTAAAGTCAATACTCCTAACACACTCCACACACACACACACACACACACACACACACACACACACACACACACACACACACACACACACACACACACACACACACACACACACACACACACACACAATCTCTCTCACAAACACACACACACAGTTTTCTCTGGCTTTTACACTCTTGGTTCCTCTTGCTGGGTCTGTCTGACACGTGTGAGCCACCCAGTGGCCTGTTTATGTGGACTAAACCCAACATCTGTCCAGCCACAGCTGTCTATGCTCCCTCACACACACACACACACACACCCTTATGTACCATCGCTCACCTGCCCCGGCCCTGAAAGGAGGGCGTGTGCTCTTGATCCTGCTCTCTTGGGTCCCGCTCTCTGTCCCGCTCTCGGTCCCGGCACCTCTCCCTCTCCTGCTCCCTCTCTTTGTCCTGCCGGGCATAATGCTCCCATGCTTTGGCGCTGTTCATTAAGCCCGGCCAGAAGGCCACACCTTCCAGCATGTGTGGGTACACACCTGGGCAGGTAATGGGAGAGAAGAGACATTAGTGAGAGAAACACACACATCTGGGTTTGAGGCTGTGTTGTTTTAGGTAATAACTCGGGCAACCTAAAAAAAAATACACGCTGGCCTTTCAATTTTTAATCATAATGTAAAACATCAATTAGATATTCATGCGATGATCAACTGTAGTGAATAACAGCGATGTCTGAAGGGAGTCAGCCCACAGCCCAACACTTCCTGTGGCGGAGGTGACCTGCTGGCTGAGGGGTGGAGGTGGAGGTGACCTGCTGGCTGAGGGGTGGAGGTGACCTGCTGGCTGAGGGGTGGAGGTGACCTGCTGGCTGAGGGGTGGAGGTGACCTGCTGGCTGAGGGGTGGAGGTGACCTGCTGGCTGAGGGGTGGAGGTGACCTGCTGGCTGAGGGGTGGAGGTGGAGGTGACCTGCTGGCTGAGGGGTGGAGGTGGAGGTGACCTGCTGGTTGGGGGGTGGAGGTGGAGGTGACCTGCTGGTTGGGGGGTGGAGGTGGAGGTGACCTGCTGGCTGGGGGGTGGAGGTGACCTGCTGGCTGAGGGGTGGAGGTGGCTGTGTCCAGGAAGTGACTGTAAAGCACAATCTGAAACCGCCCTCACTATGAGCGGTTAACAGAGTTGCTGCATGCTCAGTGACATTCTCGTGTGTGTGTGTGTGTGTGTGTGTGTGTGTGTGTGTGTGTGTGTGTGTGTGTGTGTGTGTGTGTGTGTGTGTGTGTGTGTGCGTGGGCAGGGGAGAATGAGTGAGTGGGTGTTAGTGTATCCTTGTTAACCTTTGTGTGCAGTAATGCAGTAATGTTATACTCATAAATGCCTAAAGAACAATTCTCCTCTCTGAGTAGAACAGCAGCCATCCTCAGGCCTGCTGTGTGTGTGTGTGTGTGTGTGTGTGTGTGTGTGTGTGTGTGTGTGTGTGTGTGTGTGTGTATAGAGTACACATCTCGGTGGCAGGATCCCCATGTAATATCACCAGAATTAGCACAGAGTCTTCAATATCCAGTGTGAGCATACACAAAAAAACATGTTCCTAATAACGCAAGTGTGTGGGTGTTTCAGAGCCGCGGATGTGTGATACTCAAATTAAAACCATCCAAGTGAAATATTTTCCCACCACTTGTTAGACTTTAACAAAATCCACTAGGAATCATTCCTTAGAGAAAGACAAAGAAACTGAACTACTGTTTATATATCTCCATTCCCACACACACACACACACACACACGCCAACAAAAACGTTAACAGTTCCATTACCCCACCCCTCCACCACCCACACCACCCTCTCCTTCCCAAGGAGCTCAAGGCTACAGCTTTATGGATGTGACCTCAGCAATTATTAACCTTTGACCCAAATTATTATCTAGTGATAATATAAATGATAATAACAGGGACTCAGTTTTACTTTAACCCTTTACCTTCCCTCATCCTCTTTCAGTGGAGCTGTAATTACTGCAGCAGCTAAAGGTCAGAAGCAACTCAGGAAAGTGGACTGTGATGACGCCACCTACCTGCAGGAAAGGGGAACGCAGGGGTGGAGCGGCCATCGTAACTTCCTCCTGATCGACTCCTGTAATAAAGTAGAGACAGTAACGAAAGAAAATGATATTTACATACATGTGCAACTGCACAAGCACACATCACACGGACATCCCCGGGGCGACATCTGACCCAACATTGGTCCGAAAAGGAAACTGACCCGTTTATTAAAAAAATGAAATGAACTTTGACCTGGTGGAGTATGTCAAAACCTAGTTTATACAGGCCAAAAACCAAAAACAGCAACACTATATAACCGACGGTACTGAAAATCTTCCCCACACAGGGGTTTTACAGGAGAACCCATAGCAGCTCACACAGGAAGAAGCTGTTGAATATATGATCAGGAGAGAGGGAGAGAGGAAGGGTAAAAGGCAAGATCAAAAAGAAATGAAGGAAAGGTTCCTTCTGTGATCAAACGCTTCGCCTCAGATCTCCTTCTCCATTTCCATCTGTCGATGTGACTGGCGTGCCGTCAGGAAGCAGCCCAGCACCCTGGTGGAGGAGCCAGGCCTGGGCACAGTGCCCTCGTCCCATTAAAAGCTTCCCTGGGAGGTGAAAGGTGAAAAGCATGAGAATGTGTGTGAGAGAGAGAGAGCGCGCGAGTGTGTCCAAGAGGACTCCTTGTGGACAGGTGTTAGTTCGAACTCCAAACACTCTCCTTCTATAAATAGGCCAAGCAGGAAAGCCACTGTTCTTCTCATTCCAAATCCCTCCCTCCCTCCACACTACCTCCTTCCACACTCCCACACTCCTCCTGCCCTCCTCTTTTTCCTCTCCCCTCTTTTAAAAGGCAGCCAGCTTCATAAATGTTGCCTCTCTGTCTTTCTGCATCAATCCCTGCTCCAGTTATCTCAGAGAGAGAGAGAGAGAAAGAGAGAGAGAGAGAGAGAGAGAGAGAAAGAAAGAGAGAGACACGTTGGCACTGGCAGTGATCGATACTGGAGCACTTGAGGCTGCAGACTCCTTTCGCCCCGAGGCCGTTCTTAATTAGTGCCAGCTCGTTAAGGCAGCTAATCACTGCGGAGCTTGGCCCTAACGATCCCGTGCTAATGCCCATAAACCCCAAAGACATCGTTTACAACAGCACGTTCAGGATCTCTGTGGCCTGCTTGTCCTGGCTATTGTGGCAGTGGATCACTTTGTTTTACTGATATAGTTTCTTCAAGCTAAGCAGAGCTACTGCACTATATCTTTTAACAGTCCTCTCTCATGCAATGAAACCACATTTTGAACAGCAGGTCTCATGCCACAAAATAAAAATAAAAAAACATTTATAATGCAAAAACAAATCAAGTTATGTGACAACTATGAAGACTGAAAGTCATGGGGCAATAAGAGCGTATGTGCTGGATCTCTGGAGACCAACAGTACAGGCATGACCGAGTTAATGGGGAAGGCGTACGAGGAGCTCTGTAGAGGTACTCACATTTCACAAGTGCCCAGGGATCCCAACGGGCCACGAAGCACCACACACACACACACACACACACACACACACACACACACACACACACACACACACACACACACCCTTACTTTATATTTTAGGGGTTCCGCTTGGCTCCCTCCTTGGACCCTCTGCATTTATAGTACTCCCAGCCTACTGTGGTGCAGGGGCGAGTATTAATGTGCGACTGTGTGTGTGTGTGTGTGTGTGTGTGTGTGTGTGTACGTGAACTGGGATGAGGAGAAAAAAAAAAAGCAAGAAACGAAAAGAGGGATTTTTGAAGCCATGCTAAGAAAGGAAGTGATTCATAAATTATCCAGTCATTGGTTGGCAGGGCTCAGCTTAACGGAAACTCCACAGAGGATGTTTGGACTTGGCAGAGCCCGCGAGATGTGAGAAGAACCATTCTTTAAACGACACAAAAAGAGGTGAGATGATTCAGTGAACGGGAAATCACAAAAAAAAGTGGAGACTAGTGAGATGAGGAAGAGAAAAGAGGGAGAAGAAAGATGGAGAGTCTGAGATTGAGACAGTGGCGATGAAAGCAGGGGACTGCTCCATCTCACACCAAACACCACATCACCACATTTACCTTGGCACCATTTCACATCACATCTGATCATCACACCAATATCCAGCTTGCGCAATACTGACAAGGACAGAAGTTAAATAGACTTTTAAACAAACCTTTCAGCTATATTACATGTAAATTGTCCAGCAAGGTTTGTAAATATACAGTATTTTCTTTAAAAAAAAGAGTGTATTGAGAATACATTTAAGAAATGCTGATTTGATGATATTAAAACAGGAAATGCTGATTTGAAGAAGCATGTGTAAGCAGCCCAGCCCTGTGACAGCGGGGACTATGACGTGCGTGACCTTCGTCCATGACCACCGGGCCATCATCTGCACCTTTAACCTCATCTACGATGCTCCGATAGCGGTTCGGCACAAACAAGTCAAATAAGACCATGCGCTGAGGGAGGAAGCCTGCCTCAGGTCAGCGCGTCTGGTGGAGGCATGCGGGGGGGGGGGGGAACGTGGTCAGGCCCAGCCAGACCGTCCGCTGGCCGTTTGTCTTGAGGCAGGAGACACGGAGAGGTCGAGGTGCGCGAGGGAGGCCGAGAGACGACGGGACAAAGGGGAGGAATGAAGGGAGGGACGGCTGCTGGGACGGAGAGTTCCGGAAGGCGATAAACAGGAGGTCCAGGCCCCCGAACGTGGCCTCCGCGCTGCCCCCTTCTCTCTCTGCCGTACATGGGGAGGTCTCGCAGCAGCGCGGTCGGGACGACTCTAGAGACGACGGGGATAACACGGCCCGCTCGAACACGCCAGTACGGCCCACACGCTTACGGCCCACCAGCACAAGCCAGCAGTGTGGTGCTGTGTGTGCGTGTATGTACGAACATGTGCATTGTGCGAGTGTGTATGTGTGTGTGGACGTGGAGAAAGATCAGAAGGAATCATCTGTACAGAATGCTGTTCCGTGTCTTCCTTTGTAATGTGCACAACAACTTTCAGGAGCTGGACTACTGACAACTACGAAAAGTGGACAACAGGAGAATGAGAGATACAGAGAGAAGGGAGAGAGAGAGAGAGAGAGAGAGAGAGAGAGAGAGAGGGAGAGAGAGAGAGAGAGAGAGAGAGAGAGAGAGAGAGAGGGGGGGGGGGGGTGGGGAGAGAGAGAGGGGGAGAGGGAGAGAGAGAGAGAGAGAGAGAGAGAGAGAGAGAGAGAGAGAGAGAGAGAGAGAGAGAGAGAGAGAGAGGCTGGAACAGATGAGAGTCCCTAGGCTCATGTCTTGTTTCATGTCCCTCCAGACCACTGGTGAGTGCCAGTCACTCTGGTAGAGTCCACCAATCACACCGCATTACACAGACACCATCATCTACTGCACACTCATTCATTCTGTTTCATTCAAGCTGTCTTTCACTCTCCATCTGTCTGTCTGTCTGTCCCCCCATGTCTATCTGTCTCGCCTGTGAAAAGTCCTGCTGGTGGGGGAGGAGCTGTGCTTGCTCTCACTGTGACGCCTGACTCTGTACACACTCCTGCTTCTGTAGTGCCTCAGCCTGAACACACACACACACACAAATCGGTCAACGTTGTACGTGTCTGTGTATGGGTACTAGCCACATAATGCACATAGTTATGCGCACACACACATGCGCGCGCCAAACCACACACATATGCATGCATCCTTAATGTTAAACTTACCTGTCTAACGTGGTTATCAGGGAGGGAGGAGAAGGAACACCTGGAG
This sequence comes from Brachyhypopomus gauderio, assembly GCF_052324685.1. Classification (NCBI taxonomy): domain Eukaryota; kingdom Metazoa; phylum Chordata; class Actinopteri; order Gymnotiformes; family Hypopomidae; genus Brachyhypopomus; species Brachyhypopomus gauderio. The sequence continues at coordinate 11,361,674 of NC_135219.1, read as the reverse complement.
GAAGAGGGAAACCTAAACACGCACACACACACACACACACACACACACACCCGTTTGTCACTGGCATGACACACTTTAATTAAACTACTCATGTTTGATAAGAGGCATGTGAGCTTACCAGGTGGTGGGATATTCACCGGCAGCCCTGTGACAAGAACATAAACACAGACATCTGAGGACATTCTCTTCTTGAACCACACACACACACACACACACACACACACACACACACACACCACTCAGATCCCTCCCCACCACAGAAATAGAGGGAGTGGTCAGCATTGTGGGTGTGTGTTTGACCAAATGACTGTGACCTCAAACGACTTTACATGGGTTAATTAAAGCAACTGTCCTGCTGTGCTGAGTACAGTAACTTTAACTCTCACTGCTAATGGTGACTGCAGGACTTGAAATACCTCTAAAATGTCTACAAAACACACTTGCATGCGTATCCCTTTGATCTCTCTCTCTCTCACACACACACACACACATCTGGGCACCATCCTTCTTTGTTTTTCCACACGCCCCCTGACGAGAGGCTCAGAAAGTTTCAAAAACAAAAACGTCTGCAAAAAAGAGAAAGGACCTCAAGAAAAACATGGGGGGGGGGGGGGGGGAGAGAGAGAGAGAGAGAGAGAGAGAGAGAGAGAGAGAGAGAGAGAGAGAGAGAGAGAGAGAGAGAGAGAGAGAGAGAGAGAGAGAGATATCACATTGCCCTCTCCAGCCAGACCGAAATAAAGACGGGCAGACAGGACAGGCAGACACAGGGACACGGACACACTGCACGTCTGAATAGTCCCGAATGTCCCTTTTCCTCTTGTCTGACTCCTTTCAGAGTTTCTCCGAGCAGCTTCCGCTTACCCAGTTACCCAGAGCAGAAGGTCCACTGTCAATCTTCCTACTGCCCACGCCCACAAAGCTCTGCCATCTGCCACTGGACAAATAAGCCTTGCTTTACCTGAACACGGCGCTGTGCCACACACAACCACCACCACACGCAGCGCTACAGGCCTCCCACGTACTCCGACCCAGGCGGGAGGAGAGTACAAACCCATCACGACTCATTCAGAGAAGAGCTTCCAGACATGAGGAACAGCTGCCAACAAATCACGATAAATAACAGACATCTGTGTAACTATAAATGACTGTTACACACATCTGTGCAACTATAAATAACCGTTACAGACATTTACGCAACAACCTGCCATAGTTGTATAAGTATACAAAAAAACGGAATAATATAAGACCTGTGTGTAACAGGTATCGTCACCGGGCCTCTGAAGCACCAACAGTAAACGCATAAACAGTTGTTTACGCAGCTCTGGTCTCCGCCACCATCCTGGACACCAACGTCAGTTGTCTGGATTATAAGCTGTCTGGATACGTTCACTTTGTGGAACTGAGTGGAGCAAGTTGGATTGGTTACATCAATTCCACATGCCAAATGAACACGGCTCCAGTTGTAAACCCCATCAGAAGAAAGGAACCAAAACCTGCTCTGTGTCTACAAACAAGGAGGGCTGGGGACACCGTGTCCAGACAACAGCGCCCTCTTCCAGTCAGGAGGAGACAGGGCCATCCTTCACTCGTCAGCCTTTTGCATTGTGGACCGTTCTGATTCACATCCTGAGCCACACAGTGAGGCTGCCCAGTGTACTGACTGCATACGGAGAGCTTCTTCACTGGGACACACGCACATCTAATGAAGCCAGATGTGCAGGACACACTCCCAAAAGCAGCCGCGGGACGCCAGACCCGCTTCCATCACCCTCAGCCACCGCGTCTGGAACGTGCAGGACTCCCAAGTCCAGATTTACAGCACCGAGACTCGGAGGACGAGGGTGGTGTTCCGGTGGCACCGAGCCACACACACTTTCTAGATGTTCATCGAGTTCATCAGAACCCGTCGGCTTTTCTATGCGTCTTTGCTCCTTTCTACTGGACGATGATGCTCCGGACGACATTCCCTCCATTCCTACAGCACCTGCCTGGTCCAGAACCTCCTCCTTCTGCAGAACCTCCTCGTCTCCTACTGGAATGTTGCGCTGCTGCTTCTCAAAGGAAGGTGGACGTTCTGGACGAAGAGGTCATGACCCCCACCCTTCTCTCCACCTGGACTCAAGACACGCAGGTGCGGTGACTCCAGGGTGGAGACAGGAGCCTCTCTCCTCTTCACCAGGGTTGTGTGGAGTTGGACTGTTCGGTCATCAAGCTGGTTTACATATAGTTTAACAACAGGCCAGCATCAAGCTGGTTTACATATAGTTTTAACAACAGGCCAGAATGCAGCACAGTGGTTGGGTCCCCCCCCCCCCCACACTCACACACACACACACACACACACACACACACACACACACACACACACAGTGGTTGGGTTTCTGCATGCAAAAGGTATTTGGTTCATGCCTAAGGAATTTGATCAATCAGGTGTAAATGTCTGTATCTCTCTTTCTCTCTCTCTCTCTCTCACCCCATCCCCAGCTGCTGGATCAGTACCCCCCCCCCCCCACACACACACACAGTCCTACAGTGGATGTTGCTGCCGTTGTTCTTTTCTCCTGCCCTAGGCTGCTAATTTTATCCTAACGCTGCACATCTACATCACAAAAGGAAATACGGGACAGGCTAGTGTGTGTGTGTGTGTGTGTGTGTGTGTGTGTGTGTGTGGTGGGGCAGAGAGGGACTGAGGGATACACGGAGAAGCTCAGTTTAAAGATAAAGGAAGGGTACAATGATAAAACAGCCTAGCTTAAAAGGCCAAACTTCAAAGGCAGGGCGTGGCATGATGTTTGATATTTTGTTGGCATTATGAAGTGTAGGGGGTGTGGCCAGGCACACAGGGTGGGGGTTTTGTGAGTTAGGGGGTGGAGCTAGGGGTGTAGGAAATGGCCAGGCATGATTTTTGTCGAGGCTTTGAAAATGAAGGGCTAACAGAACTCTGCTGGGGACACACAGCTGGTGAAACTATGGTGAGGATAACACTGAGAGACACACACACACACACACACACACACACACCTGCACCACAGGGAAACAGATGTGTGCATGTGTGTGTTTCTGTGGGCACCTCACTCAAACACAATATGAAATCCATCACACAGGACCTTCATGTCCCTGACCGGCTGACCAACAGGAAGAGTCAGGACACACCACAGGACACTAGACCCATGACCTGTAAACTACAGGTGGCCATGGAAAACAACACTTCCCCATGGCTAGCTATATGGACACAGCAACGCAGTGGAATGGATGCATTCATCATGAACTTTCACCTCACAGAAGAGTTTCTTGTGGAGTAATAGAGACGTTTTTAACTTTGAAGCTGCAGTCAAAATAAACTGTGGATTTATAATAGCACAAACACCATGTGTCATTTTGACAGCCAACTAAATAATTCTGCTTCAAAAAATATTAATTATATGGCACAGTCATAACACACACACACACACACACACACACACCTTTGATGCCTTCGATTCGCTGATGTGAGAGCTTAGTGAATATCTAACTCCCAGAACAGATGAGGTTAAAAAAACCCGCAGTCAGCAACCCCGCTGTGACATCACTGCGTGTGTGTGTGTGTTTGCATATATGTGCTTCTGTATGTGTGTCTGTGAGTGTGTACGACAGAGAGCAAGTGTGTGAAATGTGTGTGTGTGTGTGTGTGTGTGTGTGAGACGTACGTGGAGGTGGTGGTATGAGAGGGGTGGAGGTGCTGTTGGAGAGAGGGGGGAGAGGGGGAGGGGGGATGGAGAGAGGGGGGAGAGGGGGAGGGGGGATGTGAGGAGGGAAGAACGGAGGCAGCTCAGTATCCGAGGAGCGTTCAGAGGAGGACTGCACCTACACACACACACACACACACACACACACACACACACACACACACACACACACACACACACACACACACACACACACACACACACACACACACAGGTGAGCTAAGATTTTCCTGTTGCCATTACTCAGTTGGCTGTTCAACTTCCTTTGCTCATACACACACACACACAGATTTATACAACAATGTTGACCTGCTTCATTCATTACTGACAAACGTCACCCTCACGTGGTCCTCACCGGGGCGTGGCCTTCATCTGCACTGTGACGTCTTCGACCTTCCACACGACTGATGGCTCCCGTTTGTCCTCCAACAGTAGTGATGCTATTTGACTTCCTACACACACACACACACACACACACACACGCACACACACACACACGTGTTAAGCCCATGTGATTTAAGGTGGTATTTGCTATAGCTACTACTGTTACTACTTAATTTCACACACTCAAACACACACACAGTTGCTAATGGAAACAGGATAACTATTTAACTATTTAAAGAACACAGGAACACCAGCTGTGTCAGTCACAATGTCAGCAGGTGTGTGTGTGTGTGTGTGTGTGTGTGTGTGTGTGTGTGTGTGTGTGTGTGTGTGTGTGAGAGATGACATGAATGAGAGTAAAACATGGCTTAGAGTGGAAGATCAGCCCCAGGGCAGTTGTTAAACAGAGAGAATCAACATCTTTCCTCTGTACTGGGCAATTAGACATCAACAGTGAGGTTTTAAACAACCAGCTGAACACATTTATGCTGTACACACTCGTGCTGCGTTTGCTTGGCTTTTTGGGACCGGGACAGGAATCATTAATAGAGAATTATTTGGACATGTGGATGAGAAAGAGAGGGACAGGGAGGTAACGAGACAGAGACAGAGTGAGACAGGTCAAAGGGAGGCTATATGAGAGAATAAAAAGTTGCATCCTTGCCACCATGACATTGATGATGTAATAAAGGACAGACAGCCAATGAGAGCTTGACGAACAGGGGCACATACCTGGAGGGGCAGTCTGACTTAGACGAAAGATCTCCACGATTCACCTACACAGAGACGGGAGCAGTGAAGCATCAGTCATGTTGCAGCCTGACGGCTTATAATGTTAGATTCATCACTCTCCATTGTTGTAGGGTTCAAAGGGGATGGGCTGAGTGAGACAGCATACCATGATTTTGCCAGAGGAGCCCAAGGTCATGACCTCTAGGCTTGCACGCAGTCTCCTCTGTTTGTCGCAGTACACCTTCCAGGTGTCCTCGCTGAAGCCGTAATTAAAATAGTCGGACAGGTCCGCACCTGCGCACGTGTGCACACACACACACACACACACCCACACAAGAAAAGGGGGTCAAATAATAGCATTGTTCAGCTGCTCACTCATCATAAACCATCCATTATAGACCTCATCAAAAGAAACACATGCTCTCATTTTTTACAGGCTCTGACAACTACAGGTTTCAACACACACACGCACATTGGCTCTTCAGATATGTGTATGTATATGCATATGTATGGACACGTGTGTGTGTGTGTACGTGTACAGAGGTCCTCCCCTGAGCTGCCACCCACTGTCTCCATCATCACCACTGCTCCTCTCACACTCCCATCTCCACACACCTGGCTTCCTCCAGGGTTTCTCCTCCACCAGCTCCATGTCCATGTCCAGCAGAGGAGCATGAATGTGGCTGTCCACAGCGTCCACTCCTCTGCCCTTCAGGCCTGAGGAAGAAGAGCAGAGACACACGGGGTCAAAGTGCACCCAAAACAAAAGCATCGCTTTCTCTAACTGGTCGTAAGGCTCACGCAGTGCTGCAAGGCAAAGAGCAGCACACACAACAGTGAGTCAGAGACGGCTGCACTACAAACACGACTACAAAGAGCAGCACACACAACAGTGAGTCAGAGACGGCTGCACTACAAACACGACTACAAAGAGCAGCACACACAACAGTGAGTCAGAGACGGCTGCACTACAAACACGACTACACCAAAACATTTACACATTTTTGTCCCAATTACAAGGCGGTCAAAGGTCAGCAGGACGAGTTGGTACCTGGCGCAGTGGTTCTGGCTGAGGTCTTTAAATTGAGGCTGACAGGAGTGCTAAAGGAGAGAAAACACAGACCGTCACCTCTGATTAGGACTGGAGGGCAAAACACAGGCGCAGGTGGCGTGTCTGTGGCATCCTTGTGAAATGATGCGATGTAGTGAGGTAGTGAGGATGCGATGTAGTGAGGATGCGATGTAGTGAGGTAGTGAGGATGCGATGTAGTGATGTAGTGAGGATGCGATGTAGTGAGGACGCGAGGTAGTGAGGACGCGAGGTAGTGAGGACGCGAGGTAGTGAGGTAGTGAGGATGCAAGGTAGTGAGGATGCGAAGTAGTGAAGCTGGTCCAGAGGCTACTCACACACTCTGACTCCCGCCTGTTTTGATGTCGCCGATGGTAACACACACATCATCATCACTGTCTGAGTTGCTGCCCACGCCATCAGCCTTCATGAAAGGAGAAGTGTTTGACATTTTGATGAATGTCTAACTAACCAGAGAGAGAAGTCAGTGCTCAACAGAGAAGAAGGCAAAATGGCTACCTGATTGGAGCCTCCGTCAATCCCCCCCACATCTCCGATCAGTGCACTGGGACAGATGAGAATACAGATTAACCTCTGTGACACACTGAGCTACATCAGTATACTCCACAAACGTAGGTCAACACACACACACACACACACAAACACACACACACACACACACACACACACGGGACCAGGCTCTGGTGGGGAAGACTTTCCGTAAAGCACTCCGAAATCTAAAGCAAAGTGAATTTATTCAGCCAAGTAAAAAAAGACCTCTGGGAATAATAAATGCGGGAACTGGTGCACACACACAGTTTTCTGAACTATGGAAAGCCAGGCTTTAAGCTGTGTCACTGCTTAAAGGCTTTAACTGCTGTGTCACAGGCTTTAAGCTGTGACACTGCGTGTCACTGCTTCAAGCCACCGGACATTAATCGAGCTGCTATGTCGTGGAACCTAATAAGCGTCCAACCAGATTTAAGATCTTAAAGAGATCAACGCGTATCGCGTGTCACTTAAACCTTGGGCGCGCGCGGGCATTATACGAACAAGGTTCATTAGTGCGATACAGCTACACATAATGAGAAATAAATGCGTCGACCCCATTGTATTCTAAATCCGCAAATTGCTCTGGCGACAAAAAAAAATCACGGGTGTAATTCAAATGCGATCAAATACGCAGTGTTTACATTTGCAGGGGGACATGCACACCTGAACAGGTGTCGGGGGTCCGACACGCTTATGACGTTCATCCATGCTCAAAATTTGCAACAACCTAATATTACATTTACATTAATAGTGTTAATAACGTGTAGTAACGTCGTGCATGTTCACCAGCTGTATTAGAAGGATGTGTATGGTGAATACGGGCCAGGTGGACACTGTGTCCTGCCACTCACCTGAAAACCTCATTCTCTGTCTCCTCGGCATCACTGTCCCCGTCGACCTCATCTCTTTCATCATCATGGTCTATGAAGCCAGATAACGTGCAATAAAATGTAAAGCATTCGAATAATGAAAACTACGTAGATACCACGTGTGGACGCACGCGACAAAAGTTTGTCCGATTCATCACTATTCTGAAGGGGCTGACGCACGATGAGCCCAACAGGTGGTAGTCGGTAGTGGTGGGTGTTATTCATGCGCGTGGACGTTTCCGGTGTCTTGGCAATTTTAAAGACACGCTTTACATATCCCGTAGTCTACTAATCACATATGCAAAAAAAACTGTAATAAAAAAGTGGCAACAATTCCTGACTAGAAGTTTAGAACGCTGTCGCGTGCGCGTCTCGTGCCATATGGCCGTTGCTGCGGTTGATGTTTAAGTGCTGCACGCGCGCAGGGGAAATAACGGCCGCCGTGTAGAAAGTGGTGTGGTGGTCTCACCAGATAAGATAGCCGTCACCAAGCCCTGGAGGTTTTTGTAAATATATTGGTGGTTTTTCTGTCTTAACACGTGTAAATGGTATTCTCGTCTCAAATGTTCAAGTTGTGCATGACCCAGCAGTTTATGGTGGCACAAATGAGAGTCTCGGACAGCTGTGATGGTCACCGCACAGTGAATCAGCTGCAGATAATCCTAACAGCTCTCTCGATATTTTGATCTCACCTCCGTAAAGCCATTCCTCGTCATCTCCACAAGCATAGCCTGTTTTTGTCGTTTCTTCAGTGGACATTCTGGCCGACTGACCACTGTTTCGTATTTATTTGCCTTATATCGTTTCTCTAAAACAACTTAAACACCAAAACAGCACTTTTAGAATGCAAAACTAAGCAGATCGCAGCAGCTGTCAAAGTTGAACGGCTGCGTGGTGGCCGGTGCCGAGCACGTTTCTAGGGGACACGGCTCAACTATGTCACCCGACAGCGCGCGCCGCCTCACGCGCACGTTTTAGGACACAGGAAGTTAGGTGCTGACAGCTGTCTCGAAGGGCGTTTTGCTGCTCACTTGCAGGGATTTTGCCACATAAATTTCATTTAACGAGGAACCTTAAAATTTGATGTATGAACACTTAAATATAAATTGATATTTTGCATAAATGTTTTATTTTGCGTTCTCGTATTCAGCCGAGTAACCGAATTTTATGGTGCTTAGCTACATATGCAGCGCGAAAATGAATTGCGGCTTATATTCCGCGCTTCATGCGTGTCTCTAATATCATGAGGTTTGCCTTTTAAAATTCCCAGTCTAAACCAAACGGAGTGACGTACTTTTTATGCGACAGTGTCGCCACGTCAACTTTAGGAGACTCACGTGTTTTGTTTTGGAATGAAGTCTCCGTGAAAGTTTCACTGGTTTCACCCTTAATTCTGACTTTTTTCTCCTTTTCTGGGCTACACCTGCCCGCCACGATGTTACCGACAGATAGTTTTATGTGCTTTCCTGGTCAGATGTGGGAGAAAGTGTTATCTAAGGTAAAGAAAGCTGTTGTTTTTATGGACGATCACTGCTCGGAAAGTCTTCACTGGAACGGAGGCGCTGCGTGTCTGTTCCAGGCTGGTGCCCGCAATGTCAAACGGTTCTCCAGCTTCGAAGCCGGAGGAGAAAACGAACCCAAAGCGGTGTTTGTTGTCAGTACACTTCTAAAAGGAAGGACTGCAGACATCATTAAAGATATAATCTCCCTCAGTCACTTTCAGTACTGTGTGGTGTTCACAGCAGTGCCCCACTCGGTCCATCTCCTGGCCGGTACCGTCAGCCCCGAGGTGGAGGGGAGCCCGGTGTTCGAGCGGTTCGAGGAGACACTCCGGGAGTGGATGGGGGACATGAACTACACCGCAGAAGTCCTGCACGCCCAGTTGCTCTTCGCCCAGTTGTCTCCTCAGCTGCTCCTCCTGCCTTCCTTCGCCGATCTGTTTCCTCTGTTAGAACCCGACCTCGGTTCCGTCAACGGGAGCAGGCCAGAGAAAAGACGGTTCGGGAGTCTAATGGACGTCGACATGCACTCTCTGCCTCCCGAGCTGCAGATCAAAATTAAGTCGTTGGCGTCGGCTCTGAACGCCTTGTTTGAGTTCTCCCGAACCCGTGAGGAGAGCTTCGCCGTGGGTCCAATGAGCCGACTGATCGCAGGAGAGCTGGCCAGTCACCCGCAGGCCAAAAACAGGAGGAAAACTGCAGTCAACAAGGCTTCTGTGGTCTTCATCGACAGAACCCTGGACCTAACAGGTTTGTTAAGCCTAAGTGTACATCCTCAACTTCTCAATAAAAAAACACTTTAATCTCATTAAGCTCTGGCCACCCATACATATCAAAAGTTACGAGGCATTTTATGATCATTTCAGCTATTTACAGGGGATAAAAGGAATCAATAATAATATTCCTCCAGGATCATCTTGCCGTTTGAGACAGTTCCCAAACAAGATGTGATGCAGCTGCTAAAGATGCTCATATCTAACATTACGTGCCGTTTTGAGGATCTTAAAGGATAAAGTAAAGAATCATTCTGACTTGTCAGTTTTATTCCATACGCTTCTAACTACGTGGTGTCTCTAATTTTTTTTCTCGATCAGGAGCTGTGGGTCACCATGGTGACAACCTGGTGGACAAGATCCTGTCCGTCTTGCCGCCGCTGCCGGGTCACGTGACCGACGTTCAGGTGGACATGGTGGAGCTCACGCGGCTGCGGTGCACGTCGGAGGTGCAGGGCGTGCTGACACCCGGCTGCCTGGCACAAAATCAGTAAGGGCATGAAACTGTGCACCAATGGTGCAGTACCACTGTGGACACTTAGGCTTTGGGGTGCTAGGCCTGGTGGTGCTAGGCCTGGTGTGCTAGGCCTGGGGTGCTAGACTTTAAGTAGGCTTATGGTGCGGAGTGTAGTGTCCGTAGTGTCCAGTCCAACAGATCATACCGACATTGCCACTCTAGGGTCCTAATGGAAGACTGGCCATGTAGAAGAGGTGTAGCGTTGAACAACTTGTGTGTGTTCCTCAACTTGTGTGGATTCTAAAGGCAAGAGGCTTCATGTCAGCCCTCTAGGGTTAGTGTCAGTGCCCAGTGTTGGATTC
>NC_135219.1:11341252-11346252 GCF_052324685.1 Brachyhypopomus gauderio | reverse complement strand
TCACACACACACACACACACACACACACACGTTGACTACATCACACACACACACACACATGTTGACTACATCACACACACACACACACACACACACACACGTTGACTACATCACACACACACACACACACACGTTGACTACATCACACACACACACACACACACACACACACACACACACACACAGTGTTACCATGTTGACCGATGGCTTGAGACCGATTTGAGACTTGAAGGTGAAGAGTGTGTTTTAGATGTGCATACACACACACACACACACACGCATACATACACACGCATACATACACACGCGCACACACACACGTACACTGTACATACATAAACATACATATATACATGAATGCATGCATAACTACATACACACATACAGACCTACTTACTTTATTGATCCAATAGGGAAATTCAGACCATCTTGAAGCAGTTCCACATTTTACAAGGACATGTAGACATGATGCTAGAAGAATAAAGTCCAATACAAAGAGAGATAAAAAAACCCATAAGAATAGAGATAAATAAGAATAGAGATAAAGAATAAAGTAGAGAATAGAACAATAACCCATAAGAATAGAGATAAAGAATAAAGTATAGAATAGAAGAATAACTCATAAGAATAGAGATAAAGAATAAAGTATAGAATAGAAGAATAACTCATAAGAATAGAGATAAAGAATAAAGTAGAGAATAGAACAATAACCCATAAGAATAGAGATAAAGAATAAAGTAGAGAATAGAAGAATAACTCATAAGAATAGAGATAAAGAATAAAGTAGAGAATAGAAGAATAACTCATAAGAATAGAGATAAAGAATAAAGAGAGCAGCAGGACAGCGAGGTGTGTCCGTGTGTGTGAGTTATGGGCTTTGGATGTAGTGCAGCTCTAAAGTGAACCAGATCCACAGTACAAACTCAGATCAGATGATGTCCACCGTAAAATGAGTGCAAATGTGGAAATGTGCAAATATGCAGGTATGTAAAGACTGTTCAAATATGCAGATATGTAATGAGAAGTGAACTTGTGTATAGTGGACAGTGATGTGTGCACAGGCTGTTTAGTGCTATACAATAGTATTGAATATGATGGGCATAGTAATAATATTTATAGTATACAATATAACAAACATAGTTAATAGGCGTAGCATATAGTAGACACATGTATACATATGGTGGTGTTAGTATAATATTGTCATTAATGTCATGGTGACCGGCGTGGGCCAGAGTAGGACGGGTCCCCCCCTGAGTCTTGGTTCCTCTCAAGGTTTCTTCCTCATGCCCTTAGGGAGGTTCTCCTTGCCACGGTCACCCTTGGCTTGGACTCGGACACTTATAAAGCTGCTGTGTGACAACATCTGTTGTAAAAAGAGCTATATAAATACATTTTGATTTGATTTGATGAGTATAATAGACAGTAGTACGGCGGTGGGCCACGTTCCAAGGAAGACGAGGCATGGTGGTCCTGTGGAATTGTGGGATTGTTCCTTCTGTTCATCTGTCACCATGTGTTGTGTGTAGGTGGGGTGATATTTAAACTCAAGTTGTACCTGGTCACACACAAACGAAACAAGCACTCTGAATCTCCTCTCACTGGCAAAGGACACAGCTGATGATTCACTGGCTGTGACATTCTCCTGATGTTTCCAAAGAAAATGTGTTCCGATGCTTATATCTTCCAGAGTGGCAGGAGGAGGGGCCTGTGAGGAGGAGGGGCCTGTGAGGTGATTGACACTCAAGAGTTTGTGTGAATGTTTGATTTTTATTTTGTGCAGCCTGACATTTTGTCTTTCACAGTCTTCTTCCTCTCCTCCACGCTTCACTCCCCTTGTCTGCACACACACACACACACACACACACACACACACACACACACACACACACACACACACAGTCTAATGTGAGCACGCACACACATCCACGCACACACAGTCTGTCTGCAGTGGTCAGGTATCTTGGCTTGCTCCAAATACGTAAATGACTGTGTGATTAGATTAGAAGTGGCTGTAATTGTGATGATATTGCTGGGCTCTGAATGCACTTAATTGCCATGTCTGCAGTATGAAGCCTCTCCTGGTGCCAGCCGTGGGCAAACACCCCGCCCAGCAAAGACTGCTGTGGGCAAAGTCTGCCAGGGGCAAACACCACTGAGGGCAAATACCACCGTGGGCAAACACTACCGTAGGCAAACGTGGCTATAACCAGCAGATGTGCTGGTCAGCTGGTCTAGTCTGTGACACGCTCTCCTGCGATCAGTAACCTATCACAAGAAGTGTGTTTGCACATGCATGCTCACACACACGCGCACACACACACACACACACACACACACACACACAAACACACACACACACATGTGAATGTACACTCACCTTTACATCAAAGCCCTGCTCATTACTACACATGTAACTGCATATGTGAATGATCCTATGATTACTTTGCAGCTGTGTGTGTGTGTGTGTGTGTGTGTGTGTGTGTGTGTGTGTGTGTGTGTGTGTGTGTGAGAGCCTGAAAATTTAATAGGTTTCAAGAGTTCTCTCATTCCTAGTGGCTGTGTCATAAATTTCCAGGAACAACTCTTAACTGCCCTCATGTCTTCTCTTACACACACACACATGCAATGGGCAAATAAGAAAAGTGTGGACATATTTGCTGCAGTATTTGCCTCTTTTCTGAAGCAACAGTGCCCTCCCCAGGTCAGCCATTAACTGCAAGACCAGCAAAACATCCAAGTTACACACACACATACACACACACACACAACCCTGCAACACACACGTATACTCATAACCCCCCCCCCCCCCCCCCCAATACCCCGCATATGTCCACATTCACACACACCTCCCCTGCTGACACCATGCACACACACACACACACACACACACACACACACACACACACACACACTGACTTACCCCCCTGGTTGAACTGTGCAACCCTGGGGAAAACTGCAGGAGAGAACTGCGGGGGGATGTGTGTGTGTGTGTGTGTGTGTGTGTGTGTGTGTGTGTGTGTGGGGGGGGGGGGGGGGGGTATAGGGGTATGGGGGGGGGGGGGGGGTATAGGGGTATGGGGCCGGGTGGTGAAGTGGGGGGGGGGGGATGGGTGTGTGTGTGTGTGTGTGTGTGTGTGGGGGGGGGGGGGGGGGGGTGGTATAGGGGTATGGTGCCGGGTGGTGAAGTGGGGGGGGCAGTTTCAGCGCTAAATTAGAACCATACTGCCTCCACTGCATTGCATCTGGACTGCGGAGTTTCCTGGAATGCCCAGCTCTCCGTGTACTGGGGCCGTACACACACACACACACACACAGGCCACTCTTCACTCCGACATGTCAGTCATGCCTGGCCCGGCTGGCCCGGCCATGTGTGTGTCTGTGTGTGACGTGCGCCACCACCGCTGGGCTATCTGTACTGCTACAAATACTCTCCAGCCCGCACACAAAAACTTGTGTGTAGAGCCGTCTGGACTAGAGGGCTGGAAGGTGTATGCGTGTGTGCGTGTGTGTGTGTGTGAGAGAGATCATGCCTCATACTTTTGAGTAAGAGATTTGTGGTTGTGAAACTGAGGTATTATATTGCATGTTGTTGTGGGTTATTATTTTTGGATATTGATTTGTACTGTCCAGTCCTATTTAATAGAGTATGAGTACTTCTGTGAACTAGTTGTGGTGACTGTTTCTGGCCTGTGTTCTTCTCTGTGAACTAGCTGTGGTGACTGTTTCTGGCCTGTGTTCTTCTCTGTGAACTAGCTGTGGTGACTGTTTCTGGCCTGTGTTCTTCTCTGTGAACTAGCTGTGGTGACTGTTTCTGGCCTGTGTTCTTCTCTGTGAACTAGCTGTGGTGACTGTTTCTGGCCTGTGTTCTTCTCTGTGCCCTCATGCTGCTTAGGCTCTTTAATCTCTGGGTGGCTTTCTGCTTTTGTCTCAGTTTTGCTCGCTGTCTCATTTGGCTTTTTATGTTATTTCTCCATGTCGGCTCGTCGCACAGACAAAGAACGAAGTCTGACTCGCGGCGAGCCTGTTTGAGTCCATGTTTCTGAATCTGGGGGTCCTGCTGATGTCTGACCTGGTTCCCCAGCGGAGGAGGGGAGTGGCCAGGGTCGGCCTCTCCTTTAGTTAGCTCCTTTCTGTCTGGCTTTTGGGGAGTGATGGAGTTGATGGGGGAGGTGGGGGCGCTCTCGGACGCTGCCAGGACCCTGTCTGGAACGTATTACCCCTGAGATTGAGCACATGGCAACAGTTAGAGCAGGGTGGAGTGGGGGGGGCAGATTTAAGGTCGGAGCTGTGTGTCAGTGAAACGCCTTCACCCTCAGCACCCCCCCCCACCCACAGCACCCCCCCTCACCCTCAACCTCCCCCCTCACCCCCAGCACCCCCCCCTCACCCCCAGCCCCCCCCCCCCCACCCTCAGCACCCCCCCTCACCCCCAGCCACCCCCCCTCACCCCCAGCCTCCCCCCCTCACCCCCAGCCTCCCCCCCCACCCTCAACCCCCCCCTCACCCCCAGCCACCCCCCCTCACCCCCAGCCTCCCCCCCTCACCCCCAGCCTCCCCCCCCACCCTCAACCCCCACCTCACCCCCAGCACCCCCCCTCACCCCCAGCCCCCCCCCCCCCCCACCCTCAGCACCCCCCCTCACCCCCAGCCTCCCCCCCTCACCCCCAGCCTCTCCTGCTCAGTTGTTTTCTCCTCTCACTCCCTTCTCCCCATCCCCTCCTATCCTCCCTTCTCCCCATCCCCTCCTATCCTCCCTTCTCCCCATCCCCTCCTATCCTCCCTTCTCCCCATCCCCTCCTATCCTCCCTTCTCCCCATCCCCTCCTATCCTCCCTTCTCCCCATCCCCTCCTATCCTCCCTTCTCCTCATCCCCTCCTATCCTCCCTTCTCCTCATCCTTTCTCCTCCAGCTCATATTTCACAGTTTTGTCACTTTCTGCTCATTCTCTTTCTTTGTCTCTCTCTCTCTCTCTCTCTCTCTCTCTCTCTCTCTCTCTCTCT
>NC_135219.1:11296252-11333752 GCF_052324685.1 Brachyhypopomus gauderio | reverse complement strand
ACATCTGGAGTCAAGGACTCATTACCCCAATCCATAAGAGTGGAGATAAATCAGACCCTAACAATTTCAGAGGCATCTGTGTGAGCAGTAATCTGGGGAAAGTGTTTAATAATATTTTAAATAACAGAATTCTGTCTTTCCTTACCGAACACGATGTCCTGAGCAAAAATCAGATTGGCTTTCTTCCAAAGTACAGAACTACTGACCACATTTACACCCTGCACACCCTAATCAACCAACATGTACATCAGACCAAAAATGGAAAAATCTTTGCCTGTTTTATGGATTTTAAGAAGGCATTCGATTCTATTTGGCACGAAGGACTCTATTATAAACTTCTAGAGAGCGGTGTAGGGGGCAAAGTTTATGACATCATCAAATCAATGTATTTGGGAAACAAATGTGGAGTAAGAATTGGAGACAAACACACAGAATTCTTCACTCAGAAAAGAGGAGTGAGGCAGGGCTGCAGTCTGAGTCCAACACTCTTTAATATCTACATTGACGAGTTAGCGGTGCAGCTGGAACAGTCTGCAGCTCCTGGTCTCGCCCTGCAGGACGGGAAGGTGAAGTTCCTGCTCTACGCAGACGACCTGGTGCTGCTGTCCCCGAGCGCACAGGGGCTACAGCAGCACCTGGACCTGCTGGAGCAGTACTGCCAGAACTGGGCCCTGGCAGTAAATCTGAAGAAGACCAGAGTTATGGTCTTCCAAAAGAAGCCCAGATGTCAGGAACACAGATACCAGTTCAGTCTGGGCAGCACCGCCCTGGAGCACACGATGCAGTACACTTACCTCGGCCTTGTTATTACTGCATCTGGGAGTTTCAGTATGGCAGTGAATGCACTAAAAGATAAAGCTCATCGAGCAATGTACGACATCAGGAGAAAATTCTACAATATCCACATTCCCGTTCCAATCTGGTGTAAAATATTTGATAGTGTGATTCAGCCCATTGCGCTGTATGGAAGTGAGGTATGGGGTCCACTCAGTCAGCAAAGCTACACTAGATGGGACAAGCATCCAGCTGAAGCCCTGCATGCAGAATTCTGCAGAATGATTCTAAAAGTCCAAAGAAAAACACCAACCAATGCATGCAGGGCAGAATTAGGCCGATTCCCATTGTTCATCATTATCCAAAAACGAGCTCTAAATTTCTGGATGCACCTGAAAACGAGTCCCAGTGATACGCTACATTTTAAGACGTTACAAACCCAAGAACTGAACCCCGAGAAGAGCCCCCTCAGTCAGCTGGTTCTGAGGCTTATTAACCCTCTAACAGATACTAACAGACAGCAGCCTCGTTCCAGCACTGCTTTAACCTCAAAACTAAACATTAACCACATCATCAAACGCAGTCAAAGGGATTATCTGGAACATTGGGGAAAAGAGATTCGGACTCAAAACAAACTTGAATGCTATCGGGCCCTAAAAACAGAGTATGAATTGGAAGAGTATCTCCTGACTGTCAGAGATACAAAGCAGAGACAGATCCTGACCAAGTACAGACTCAGTGACCACAGCCTGGCCGTAGAGAGAGGCAGGTATAAACAGTCCTGGCTGCCCAGAGAGCAGAGGCTGTGTGGTCACTGTACGACAGGTGAGGTCGAGACCGAGATGCACTTTCTTCTAAAATGTGAAAAATTCAGACCAACACGTGAAATTTACATACACAAATTCAAAAAGAAAATCCCAAACTTCCAAACACTAACACAAATTGAACAACTAAAAATTATTCTAGGAGGGGGACACAGCGCCCCCCTCGCTGCTAAATATGTATCTACATGTCACAGCCTGAGAGACAGTGGGAAACTACCCACCCCCCTTCAGCTTCAGAATGTAAATAATTAAAATATAATAACTTTTCCTAAATGTTATCAAATATGTTATTATTACTATTATTATGATTATTATTGTTGTTGTTATTGTTATTTGTCAATATTATTGTCATTGTTATCATTGTTTTTTTTTTTTTTTTTTTTATGCTTTGGCAACACTGTACCTTATACAGTCATGCTAATAAAGCTATATTGAATTGAATTGAATTGAAAATTGAGAGGGACAGACGAGAGAGAGAGAGGGGCCGAGACAGACGAGAGAGAGGGAGGGACAGAGACAGACGAGAGAGAGAGAGGGACCGAGACAGACGAGAGAGAGAGAGAGAGAGAGAGAGAAGGACCGAGACAGATGAGAGAGAGAGAGAGAGAGGGGGGACCGAGAGAGAGAGAGAGAGAGGGACCGAGACAGACGAGAGAGAGAGAGAGAGGGACCGAGACAGACGAGAAAGAGAGAGAGAGGGACCGAGACAGACGAGAGAGAGGGAGGGACAGGGACAGAGACAGACGAGAGAGAGAGAGAGGGACAGAGACAGACGAGAGAGAGAGAGAGAGAGAGAGAGAGGGACCGAGACAGACGAGAGAGAGAGGGACCGAGACAGACGAGAGAGAGAGAGAGGGGGACCGAGACAGACGAGAGAGAGAGAGAGAGAGAGAGAGAGAGGGACCGAGAGAGAGAGAGGGAGGGACCGAGACAGACGAGAGAGAGGGAGGGACAGAGACAGACGAGAGAGAGAGAGGGACAGAGACAGACGAGAGAGAGAGAGAGAGAGAGAGAGAGGGACAGAGAGAGAGAGAGAGAGGGGGACAGAGACCGACGAGAGAGAGAGAGAGAGGGACAGACAGACGAGAGAGAGAGACAGATACAGACGAAGGACATAGACAGATGAGAGGCACAGAGACAGAGACGAGAGAGAGGGACAGAGACGGAGACAGAGACGAGAGAGAGGGAGAGAGACAGAGACAGTATTTCACAGTAAATATAGTCAGAAACAGCACCATCACCACAGCTGCAAGTAAACAAAAACCCAAAAAGACACAGAGGGACTGTAAATGTCTGTACACACACACACACACGCACACACACACACACCCTTCCTACACTGTATAGATCCCTGTGGTATCTTGTATAAGAATGCATTTGAGTGTGTTTAGCAACACGTGTGAAGAGGTGAACAGGAAATACCTTAAAGAATGCATGTACGTGTGTGTGTACGTGTGTGTGTACGTGTGTGTGTACGTGTGTGTGTACGTGTGTGTGTGTACGTGTGTGTGTGTGTGTGTGTGTGTGTGTGTGTGTGTGTGTGTGTGTGTGTGTGTGTGTGTGTGTGTGTGTGTGTGTGTGTGTGTGTGTGTGTGTGAGAGAGAGACCGGGAGTATGACCACAGGTCAAATATACTGGACATAGAAAGGATTGAGCGCATTAGAGGCTGAGGGAGAGACAGAAAGGGACAGGGACCATACAGGACATGTCCAACTAAAAGACCATACAGGACATGTCCAACTAAAAGACCATACAGGACATGTCCAACTAAAAGACCATACAGGACATGTCCAACTAAAAGACCATACAGGACATGTCCAACTAAGAGACCATACAGGACATGTCCAACTAAAAGACCATACAGGACATGTCCAACTAAAAGACCATACAGGACATGTCCAACTAAGAGACCATACAGGACATGTCCAACTAAAAGACCATACAGGACATGTCCAACTAAAAGACCATACAGGACATGTCCAACTAAAAGACCATACAGGACATGTCCAACTAAGAGACCATACAGGACATGTCCAACTAAAA
The DNA here is from genome assembly GCF_052324685.1 of Brachyhypopomus gauderio. Classification (NCBI taxonomy): domain Eukaryota; kingdom Metazoa; phylum Chordata; class Actinopteri; order Gymnotiformes; family Hypopomidae; genus Brachyhypopomus; species Brachyhypopomus gauderio. Next base: position 11,330,111 of record NC_135219.1, on the reverse strand, counting down.
GACCATACAGGACATGTCCAACTAAAAGACCATACAGGACATGTCCAACTAAGAGACCATACAGGACATGTCCAACTAAGAGACCATACAGGACATGTCCAACTAAAAGACCATACAGGACATGTCCAACTAAAAGACCATACAGGACATGTCCAACTAAAAGGACATGAAAGGAGAGAAGATTTTTGGGGAAAATTTGAAGATTGCTTTTTCTCCAGGAGCCAGAGGTATTCACTGTAGTCTCTCTCTAGCTCTCTCTCTCTCTCTCTCTCTCTCTCACACACACACACACACACACACACACACACACACCAGGCCTACTCCTCTAGCCCTCATTACACTAGCAGACTGTGTCTAATGGAGTTGTGCTTTCCCAGAACAGTTCAGCTATCTGCAGCTCCGTGCTGGTTTAGGAGCTTATTAAAATAGTTCAAGGGAAACTCAGCAGAGCATTCTGGATCCAGAGAGGCCCGAAGCTGAGCACAGCTGACCCAGCACAGCAGACCCAGCACAGCTGACCCAGCACAGCAGATCTAACCCATCACTACTGTCAGCTTCAGCGATAGTTACAGCCGCATCACCAGACACAGCGTTCCAGACGAGCAGGTTCGGTCCGGAATGCCACGGAGAATCCGGAGGAGACGATGGGCCTCGCGATGGTACAGAGTGTTCCAAGCAGAGCTCCAGCATGAGAGGCTGAACGTTTCCCACGCCGAAGTGTGCACACCCCAACAGAACAGGGACGTGCTGCTGCTCTCTGATCCGTCTGTGCAGTCCTGCCCGTGCCGCAAACACGGCTGTAACGTGAGCGCCGTGCGCTAGCGAGAACTCTGCTGAAATGAGTTTGCTGTACTCCTCTCTGTTCTGTTTATTTTATTTACCCGTGTTTTCTTTCCAAATGAGCGTTCCTGTCCTTCGGCTTCCCGTAGGCGGGGAGCCGTCGTTGGGTTATGAGAGCGGCGGCGTTCGGCGGTCTGCTCTGGTCTGCCCGCTCTCCCCATGCATTCTTCTGGCCACAGCAAAGCATGCTGGGTAGCTGTTTGTGCAAGTTTAAAAGAGGCTCCTTCCCATCCTGACCAATCCCTGCACAGCCACACCCTGCTGCTCAAGAGGCCTGGGGCACTGTGGGAGATATCAGTGGAGAGGGTCAACACACACACACACACACACACACACACACACACACACAGTGGTGTGTCCATCTTAAACCCACTGTAGCGATGCTAACATTCCAGTGTGTGTGTGGTGTGACACTCGGTCCAGGTTTGGTGTGACCCCACTGAGTTGGTACCACAGTTACTAATGGCATTTAAATATGGTGGCGTCACAAGTTCAGCTTGAGTAAACAGTGCTGGCACAAGGTTTTCCCCCCAAGGTACAGCAGGCACAGAGCCCAGCAGACACCCACGCAGAGGTGTGTGTGTGGGTGTGGGTGTGGGTGTGTGGGTGTGTGTGTGTGGGTGTGTGGGGGTGTGGGTGTGTGTGTGTGTGTGTGTGAAGGTAATCTTGCTCTCTGAATGGATGATTGAGCAGTTTTGAGTTGATTCCAGTGTAAATTCCAACGACACTACTCAGGGTCAGGAGAATAACTGAATGTGTGTCTCTGTGCGTGCGTGTGTGTGTACGGTTGTGATGGGTGTAGCCGGCCGTACATGCAAGGTTGTTAACAAACACACTCTTTCACCCTTTACTGTAACCCCACTGGCCAGGACAGACTGACCTCTTCAGAAAAACGTATGTGTCTGTGTTTGTTTGTATTCATTCCAACCAACAGTAAAAACACACACTTAAGTTGTTGTTCTCATACGATCCGGAACAATCCGCTCACAGTTAGCTATAATAGCAGCACATTTTGGACACATTTTGAACAGTGTTGCATAATGAGATGAAATCTGGTCTGGACAAAACCAACAACAGGGGGAGTGGACATTTAGACTGGAAGTGTGTTCTTCTGGGCCACTGGAGTCCAGATCTGGAAGGATCAGAACCAGTCACACATACAAGAGTTGACGAATGGCCAACGTTTGTTTAATACTGCAGCCATGAACAGCACTCTGACCTTTTAACCTTTGGCCCCAGTTGAACTGAGGGGAATTTATTCTGTCTTGTTCTCCAAACATGCCAGAGGTCTGGGATTAGCGAAGAACTTGAGTTCATCCTGTGATCCTCTGCTGTCTGTCTGTCTGTCTGTCTGTCTGTCACTCAGTGCCAGTCTCTGTGTTTCTATGTCTAGCCTGTTTCTGCTGTTTGTACGTATTTATGGTTGTCTGTGTGTTTCTGTGGTTTTCTCTGCATCTCATACACACACACACACATCCACACACAGTTACATGACTGCAGTGGCTCCATGCTGTCAATAACACACATACACAATGTTATGGGAGATCACCTTTAACCCTTGAACCCTTAACCCAGCCTGGGGTCAGACCCCCTCCTGTGCGACTGCAGCCGTCCCTTCTGCCTGGTCAACATCTGACTGGAAAGACACACACACAAAAACACAAATTAATATATTCAACAGACCTTTATTAACTACACATTTCTTCAAGGCAATGCTGGAGGGAAAGATTGTGTGTGTGCATTCCAAGTTTCTATGTGTGGGTTTGTGTGTGTGTGTGTGTGTGTGTGTGTGTGTGTGTGTGTGTGTGTGTGTGTGTGTGTGTGTGTGTGTGTGTGTGTGTGTGTGTGTGTGTGTCCAGTTTTGACCATTTGTACAAACACCCTCTGTCTTTCTGTGACCCAGTCTGACCGTCCTCAACATCATTACCCTAAACCCTTCTCCTCTCTCTCTCTCTCTCTCTCTCTCTCTCTCTCTCTCTCTCTCTCCATCTCCCTGACTGTCTTCCATGTCCTCTGCCTGCATTCTTTCTATTCCTGTATCTGACTCACTGTTCCAGTGCAGCACTAGGTCTCTACCCAGTAGACATTCATCTCCTGCTTTCCTTCCCACAATCCTCTGTGTGAATGTGTGTGAATGTGTGTGGCGATCAGGTGTGTAGGTCCTTCCGTCCCCGTTCTCCTGTATGTAGAGTCATCCGTCTCTCTGAGAGGCGACAGAAAGGACTCCGAGGAAGAAGCCGATCTTTGAGCCCAAATCTTGGGCAAAATGCATCCAGCAATCTGGGAGTGTGTGTGTGTGCATAAGCCAGACGAGACTTATTTACACCGACTATCTTCCTGTGTTTAGGCCTCATGGATTACTGCCGGAAATGACACACACACACTCGCACAAACAGCAAGCAGTTTACTCCTCACAGGAAGCTCTGCTATCTCGCACACAAACACACACAGACAAGCACACACACACACATTCTTACTCATACAAACTAATATGTCTTACATCTAAGTACAGATTGACTAGAATTTTGGACAGTGAAACAGCTGTGTTTATTAAAGCTAAATGTCTGTTTGAGGTTGGATCAGTTCAGTGTGTGTGTGTGTGTGTGATTTGGTTTACGGAGTGGAGTGTTATTAACTGTGCTGATATATATTGTGTAGGTAGTAGCTTAGTGGAGTTCTGTTTGTGTGTTGGGGGGGGGTCTGTGTTTAAATGTGGTTCTCCGTGTGTGTGTTTTCTCTGTGTGGTGTTAGTGTGAGTGTGTGTATGTTTGTTGTCCATATGTGGTGTGTTTGTGTGTGTGTGTGTTTTCTTTGTGTGGTGTGTTTGTGTTTTTTCTCCATGTGTGGTGTGTTAGTGTGTGTGTGTGTGTGTGTTTTTTCTCCACATGTGGTGTGTTAATGTGTGTGTGTGTGTGTGTGTGTGTGTGTGTGTGTGTGTGTGTGTGTGTGTGTGTGTGTGTGTGTGTGTGTGTGTGTGATTTGTCTGTGTGTGTGTTTTTTTCTCTTTTGGTGTATGTAGTGTTAGTGTGCAAGTGTTTTTTCTCCGTGTGTGTGTGTTGTGTGTGTGTGTGTATGTTTCATCTCCGTGTGTGGTGTGTTTTGTATGTTTTGTCATCATGGTTGGTGTGTTAGTTTGTGTGTGGTGTCCTGCTCTATTGGTTTAGCCTTTAGCTAATCTGTGGTGAGGAAGGTGGGTCTTCAACCTGCTCCCCACTTCACTCTTCATCGACTCGTCATGCCTTATGTAGTGGTAGGCACATTGTAGGTATGCAGAGTCACTCTGGTGGTGATACTGTGTATCAGTGGGTCCCCTCCCAGAGTGTGGGCTTGTGGAGGCGCGTCAGATGGTGTGAGTGTGTACTGGGTGGGTCTGAAGGTCCATATAGGAGCCGTGTGAGTGCACACGAGGGCCACATGGAGGGCACACACCGGTGAATCAGATCACTGTGCCTTCTACATAGTGAATCTGGTGCTCCTTTAGTGTGTGTGTGTGTGTGTGTGTGTGTGTGTGTGTGTGTGTGTGTGTGTGTGTGTGTGTGTGTGTGTGTGTGTGTGTGTGTTTTCAAAGGATCTATTTGTGCTTTGTTAGTCTCCAGCTCATCGAGTGACACATGTCAAGGTGTACACACACACACACACACACACACACACACTAAAGGAGCACCAGATTCACTATGTAGAAGGCACAGTGAGGATCTGAGGATCACAGAATCAGTTTATAGCAAATGTTCTGTTGAATGACACTGGCATAGTTTGGAAATTCTCTGCAGTGGGGCTCTTCCACCATGGCATGCTGGGACAGGACCAAACAGGGGGCGTGGCAGGGGGCGTGGCAGGGGCGGGGCAGAGGGCTGGACAGACCTGGCTTTGCTCCACTTGTTTTGTGGTTATGCCTTTAAGTGATGGTCATCAGATCTGCAATGTTGGGCTCTGTGGTTCTGGGCTCTATGATGTTGGGCTCTGCGGTTCTGGACTCTGTGGTGTTGGGCTGTGTTGGGTTGGTTGGTGTTGGGTTGTCATGTTGGGCTGTGTGGTTGTGTTCTCTGGGTTTTCAGTGAAATGTGAGCTTGGAGAAATGTGCCCCACTTTAATGTCCCTGCAGCACTGTACTGACAGCTCTGTTTACATCTGTGCTCAGAGCCCACTTGTTTAGCAAAAAGGAAATCAAATTCATGTGTGAAGGGGCTGTTTGGAGGGATCACCCCCACCTCAAACACACACAGTTCAGGACGGTGAAACGTAAGGGGGGTGGAGAGGCCTCAGGCTTTGTGCTGGTCTCTGGGAGTGTTTAAATTTTCCTTCTGTTTTTCTGTTCCTGGTGTTTGTTAGTTTATTCCTTCTCTCTCTCTCTTTCTCTCTGACTCCATCTTTTTTTGCTTTTCTCCCATCTCTAGGGTTGGGTATCATTTGGCTTTTTTCTGATATCAGTGCAAACTTTGTGCCTGTACCAAAGCGGTAACAAACACTCAAACAGCAGCCCAAATAGCCTTCATAAATCAAGTGTACCGAAATCTGTTTTGCGATTCAGTCCAGTAGATGTTAGTCATTTAGGAACCCATGTCTTATTGGTTCTGAATTTTGGTACCCTCCTCATCTCCCTGCTCCTGTACTGCAGGCTCTGTTCAGCTCTGGTGTTACTGCAGGGTGTAGACAGGTGTGTGGCTGGGCTTTGGTGTTACTGTAGGGTGTAGACAGTTGTGTGGCTGGGCTTTGGTGTTACTGTAGGGTGTAGACAGGTGGACAGGTGTGTGGCTGGGCTTTGGTGTTACTGTAGGGTGTAGACAGGTGTGTGGTTGGGCTTTGGTGTTACTGTAGGGTGTAGACAGGTGTGTGTGGCTGGGCTTAGGTGTTACTGCAGGGTGTAGACAGGTGTGTGGCTGGGCTTTGGTGTTACTGCAGGGTGTAGACAGGTGTGTGGCTGGGCTTTGGTGTTACTGCAGGGTGTAGACAGGTGTGTGGCTGGGCTTTGGTGTTACTGTAGGGTGTAGACAGGTGTGTGGTTGGCTTTGGTGTTACTGTAGGGTGTAGACAGGTGTGTGGCTGGGCTTTGGTGTTACTGTAGGGTGTAGACAGGTGTGAGGCTGGGCTTTGGTGTTACTGCAGGTTGTAGACAGGTGTGTCGCTGGGCTCTGATGCTGATCTAAAGTTTAGACGCCTAAACGGATTTAAACTAAGGCTGGGTTTAGATCTTCATGTCCCATGCCATTTTTCCTCTTGACTTTGTCTTCCTTTAGGAAGAATTGAATGTGTTGAGATGACTGTAGAGAACGTCTGGTGCCCTCGTGACGTGTCTGGGTTCAGCTTATCAGGGTGTGGGCCAGACAAGATAAGTAGATATGTATGTATTTATGTGAGTGTGCATTTGTTTACTTTTGGAGCAGGGAGTGTCTGTCCATGTAAACCCCTGATACTGGGTCCCATACACAGACAGAAGCAAAAAGTGTTTAAGCTCTTAATGAAGTTATAATTGTTTCATTCCTTGCATTACAAACTCATAACTGAAGAAACCAAATTCACCAGAGTAAGAGAGATGAAGATGAATTGCTGAACCATAACCTGATGCATAAGAACTGTTTAATGAATAAGCAGAGGGATGAAAATAAGGTGTCTTAAAGGAGATAAGAGGGTCTTAAAGGAAGAGTAGGGAGGGTGAAAGTGTTGGGGAGGGGAGGGGTTGGTCGAGAGGGTGGTGTTGGGTAGGGGAGGGGTTGGTAGAGAGGGTGGTGGTGGTGTTGGGGAGGGGAGGGGTTGGTAGAGAGGGTGGTGGTGGTGTTGGGGAGGGGAGGGGTTGGTAGAGAGGGTGATGGTGGTGTTGGGGAGGGGAGGGGTTGGTAGAGAGGGTGGTGGTGGTGTTGGGTAGGGGAGGGGTTGGTAGAGAGGGTGGTGGTGGTGTTGGGTAGGGCAGGGGTTGGTAGAGAGGATGGTGGTGGTGTTGGGGAGGGTAGGGGTTGGTAGAGAGGGTGGTGGTGGTGTTGGGGAGGGGAGGAGTTTGGTAGAGAGGGTGGTGGTGGTGTTGGGGAGGGGAGGGTTTGATAGAGAGTGTGGTGGTGTTGGGGAGAGGAGGGGTTGGTAGAGAGGATGGTGGTGGTGTTGGGGAGGGTAGGGGTTGGTAGAGAGGGTGGTGGTGGTGTTGGGGAGGGTAGGGGTTGGTAGAGAGGGTGGTGGTGATGTTGGGGAGGGTAGGGGTTGGTAGAGAGGGTGGTGGTGGTGTTGGGGAGGGGAGGGTTTGATAGATAGTGTGGTGGTGTTGGGGAGGGGAGGGTTTGATAGAGAGGGTGGTGGTGGTGTTGGGGAGGGGAGGGGTTGGTAGAGAGGGTGGTGGTGGTGTTGGGTAGGGGAGGGGTTGGTAGAGAGGGTGGTGGTGGTGTAGGGTAGGGGTTGGTAGAGAGGGTGGTGGTGGTGTTGGGGAGGGGAGGGTTTGATAGAGAGGGTGGTGGTGGTGTTGGGGAGGGGAGGGGTTGGTAGAGAGGGTGGTGGTGGTGTTGGGTAGGGGTTGGTAGAGAGGGTGGTGGTGGTGTAGGGTAGGGGTTGGTAGAGAGGGTGGTGGTGGTGTTGGGGAGGGGAGGGTTTGATAGAGAGGGTGGTGGTGGTGTTGGGGAGGGGAGGGGTTGGTAGAGAGGGTGGTGGTGGTGTTGGGTAGGGGTTGGTAGAGAGGGTGGTGGTGGTGTTGGGGAGGGGAGGGGTTGGTAGAGAGGGTGGTGGTGGTGTTGGGGAGGGGAGGGGTTGGTAGAGAGGGTGGTGGTGGTGTAGGGTAGGGGTTGGTAGAGAGGGTGGTGGTGGTGTTGGGGAGGGGAGGGTTTGGTAGAGAGGATGGTGGTGATGTTGGGTAGGGCAGGGGTTGGTAGAGAGGATGGTGGTGATGTTGGGTAGGGCAGGGGTTGGTAGAGAGGGTGGTGGTGGTGTTGGGGAGGGGAGGGGTTGGTAGAGAGGGTGGTGGTGGTGTAGGGTAGGGGTTGGTAGAGAGGGTGGTGGTGGTGTTGGGGAGGGGAGGGGTTGGTAGAGAGGGTGGTGGTGGTGTTGGGGAGGGGAGGGGTTGGTAGAGAGTATGGTGGTGGTGTTGGGTAGGGCAGGGGTTGGTAGAGAGGATGGTGGTGGTGTTGGGGAGGGGAGGGGTTGGTAGAGAGGGTGGTGGTGGTGTTGGGGAGGGGAGGGGTTGGTAGAGAGGGTGGTGGTGGTGTTGGGGAGGGGAGGGGTTGGTAGAGAGGGTGGTGGTGGTGTAGGGTAGGGGTTGGTAGAGAGGGTGGTGGTGGTGTTGGGGAGGGGAGGGGTTGGTAGAGAGGGTGGTGGTGGTGTTGGGGAGGGGAGGGGTTGGTAGAAAGTATGGTGGTGGTGTTGGGTAGGGCAGGGGTTGGTAGAGAGGATGGTGGTGGTGTTGGGGAGGGGAGGGGTTGGTAGAGAGGGTGGTGGTGGTGTTGGGGAGGGGAGGGTTTGGTAGAGAGGATGGTGGTGATGTTGGGTAGGGCAGGGGTTGGTAGAGAGGATGGTGGTGATGTTGGGTAGGGCAGGGGTTGGTAGAGAGGGTGGTGGTGGTGTTGGGGAGGGGAGGGGTTGGTAGAGAGGGTGGTGGTGGTGTAGGGTAGGGGTTGGTAGAGAGGGTGGTGGTGGTGTTGGGGAGGGGTTGGTAGAGAGGGTGGTGGTGGTGTTGGGGAGGGGAGGGGTTGGTAGAGAGTATGGTGGTGGTGTTGGGTAGGGCAGGGGTTGGTAGAGAGGATGGTGGTGGTGTTGGGGAGGGGAGGGGTTGGTAGAGAGGGTGGTGGTGGTGTTGGGGAGGGGAGGGTTTGGTAGAGAGGATGGTGGTGATGTTGGGTAGGGCAGGGGTTGGTAGAGAGGATGGTGGTGATGTTGGGTAGGGCAGGGGTTGGTAGAGAGGGTGGTGGTGATGTTGGGTAGGGGAGGGGTTGGTAGAGAGGGTGGTGGTGGTGTTGGGGAGGGGAGGGTAGAGAGTGTGGTGGTGTTGGGGAGGGGAGGGGTTGGTAGAGAGGATGGTGGTGGTGTTGGGGAGGGTAGGGGTTGGTAGAGAGGGTGGTGGTGATGTTGGGGAGGGTAGGGGTTGGTAGAGAGGGTGGTGGTGATGTTGGGGAGGGGAGGGGTTGGTAGAGAGGGTGGTGGTGGTGTTGGGGAGGGGAGGGGTTGGTAGAGAGGGTGGTGGTGGTGTTGGGTAGGGCAGGGGTTGGTAGAGAGGATGGTGGTGGTGTTGGGGAGGGTAGGGGTTGGTAGAGAGGGTGGTGGTGGTGTTGGGTAGGGGTTGGTAGAGAGGGTGGTGGTGGTGTTGGGGAGGGGAGGGGTTGGTAGAGAGGGTGGTGGTGGTGTTGGGGAGGGGAGGGGTTGGTAGAGAGGGTGGTGGTGGTGGAGGGGAGGGGTTGGTAGAGAGGGTGGTGGTGGTGTTGGGGAGGGGAGGGGTTGGTAGAGAGGGTGGTGGTGGTGTTGGGTAGGGGTTGGTAGAGAGTGTGGTGGTGTTGGGGAGGGGAGGGGTTGGTAGAGAGGGTGGTGGTGGTGTTGGGTAGGGGAGGGTTTGGTAGAGAGGATGGTGGTGGTGTTGGGGAGGGTAGGGGTTGGTAGAGAGGGTGGTGGTGATGTTGGGGAGGGTAGGGGTTGGTAGAGAGGGTGGTGGTGATGTTGGGGAGGGGAGGGTTTGGTAGAGAGGATGGTGGTGATGTTGGGTAGGGCAGGGGTTGGTAGAGAGGATGGTGGTGGTGTTGGGGAGGGGAGGGGTTGGTAGAGAGTATGGTGGTGGTGTTGGGTAGGGCAGGGGTTGGTAGAGAGGATGGTGGTGGTGTTGGGGAGGGGAGGGGTTGGTAGAGAGGGTGGTGGTGGTGTTGGGGAGGGTTTGGTAGAGAGGATGGTGGTGATGTTGGGTAGGGCAGGGGTTGGTAGAGAGGATGGTGGTGATGTTGGGTAGGGCAGGGGTTGGTAGAGAGGGTGGTGGTGATGTTGGGTAGGGGAGGGGTTGGTAGAGAGGGTGGTGGTGGTGTTGGGGAGGGGAGGAGTTTGGTAGAGAGGGTGGTGGTGGTGTTGGGGAGGGGAGGAGTTTGGTAGAGAGGGTGGTGGTGGTGTTGGGGAGGGGAGAGTTTGGTAGAGAGGGTGGTGGTGGTGTTGGGGAGGGGAGGGTTTGATAGAGAGGGTGGTGGTGGTGTTGGGGAGGGGAGGAGTTTGGTAGAGAGGGTGGTGGTGTTGGGGAGGGGAGGGTTTGATAGAGAGGGTGGTGGTGGTGTTGGGTAGGGGAGGGGTTGGTAGAGAGGGTGGTGGTGGTGTAGGGTAGGGGTTGGTAGAGAGGGTGGTGGTGGTGTTGGGGAGGGGAGGGGTTGGTAGAGAGGGTGGTGGTGGTGTTGGGGAGGGGAGGAGTTGGTAGAGAGTATGGTGGTGGTGTTGGGTACGGCAGGGGTTGGTAGAGAGGATGGTGGTGGTGTTGGGGAGGGGAGGGGTTGGTAGAGAGGGTGGTGGTGGTGTTGGGGAGGGGAGGGTTTGGTAGAGAGGATGGTGGTGATGTTGGGTAGGGCAGGGGTTGGTAGAGAGGGTGGTGGTGATGTTGGGTAGGGGAGGGGTTGGTAGAGAGGGTGGTGGTGGTGTTGGGGAGGGGAGGGTTTGGTAGAGAGTGTGGTGGTGTTGGGGAGGGGTTGGTAGAGAGGGTGGTGGTGGTGTTGGGTAGGGGTTGGTAGAGAGTGTGGTGGTGTTGGGGAGGGGTTGGTAGAGAGGGTGGTGGTGGTGGTGTTGGGTAGGGGAGGGTTTGGTAGAGAGGATGGTGGTGATGTTGGGTAGGGGAGGGGTTGGTAGAGAGGGTGGTGGTGGTGTTGGGGAGGGTAGGGGTTGGTAGAGAGGGTGGTGGTGATGTTGGGGAGGGGAGGGGTTGGTAGAGAGTGTGGTGGTGGTGGTGTTGGGGAGGGGTTGGTAGAGAGGGTGGTGGTGGTGTTGGGGAGGGGAGAGGTTGGTAGAGAGTGTGGTGGTGTTGGGTAGGGGAGGGGTTGGTAGAGAGGGTGGTGGTGGTGTTGGGGAGGGGAGAGGTTGGTAGAGAGGATGGTGTTGTTGGTGGTGTTGTTGGGGAGGGGTTGGTGGAGAGTGTGGTGTTGGGAAGGGAGTCTCTCCTCTCCTGCTCTGTCCAGATGGTCTTTCTGCTGATACGCTGTTTTCACTTTGGCCCACAAGAAATCTACTTTGAGCTCTGCTGTGTTTGCCTTGTTCTGCTTTGTAATGCTGTCTCAGTTGAATAGTGTCGTCATGGCAGCAAAAAACCAACCCCCCCCCCCCCCCCCCTCCCCGTGCGCCAGACGGATCACCTTGGGTTGGTGTTTCCACATGAAAAAGAAAACAAGCATGAATAGTCTAATGTCCCCTGAAGGAAAATGGTTTTTGTTTTTAATTACAAAATGCAGGTATGTTGCTGTAATGAATGTAGTGCGTGCGTGCGTGCGTGCGTGCGTGCGTGCGTGCGTGTGTTCCGTGTCTTTGAGCAGAACAGCTGGTGTACCTGTGCTTCTCTGACTGGTGTGTCACCTATAGTCATGCTTCCTGCAGTCATTTCAGTCCCCTGTCAGTCAGACCTCTCTCTACGCTTTCTTTTAGCTCTCCCTCTCACACACACACACACACACACACACACACACACACACACACACACACACACACACACACACACACACGCACACACCCCTCTACATACATATACACACACTCTTGAAGCACAGTTTTCTCTTGATTCAGGATTACTGTAAACTTCTGACTAGCGTTTCCCGTCTTGATGTTAGTGTGCCAGGCCGTTCCCCACGTGTGGGGCCACTCAGTGTTATGATAGAAACATCACTGCTCACTCAGCTCCAGCAGTGACTCAGCACAGCTGCACACTGGTGGGCGGGGCTTGAGTCAGCCACGCCTCCAAAACACAAGCATGCCCTTTCTGCAACATACTTTCTTAAAAAAAAAAGATGCCACCTAATGCTCTCTCTTTTCCCTCCCATTCTTTTTTTCTTTCCCTTGTTCTTTTTCTTTCTTTTTACTTACTCCTGTCCACTGAAGACAGTTAGGGTAACAAGAATTCGGCTACAGGAAACGTTTTGACTCTAGCGATTCAAATCAGATCTGTGTGTGTGTGTGTTACTGCTTTGAACCTTCGCAGCGTAATCTTGAGCAGCGTAATCTTCCTGTATATACCTGACTAGTCAGTTGACGTATAAACACCTGTGTCGTCTTTCAGGTATGGTGTGATGTACCTCCCCTGTCTCACAGACGAACACACATTTTATCTCTAACATTTAGTCCGCAATAAAACATTGCCTGTAGACTTTTCCTGTGAAAATTCTTCACTGATGCCTCCCGTGATTGTAAATTCTTATTACTCAATGTGTAGACAGGCTTCCACACATACCACAGGAGAAGGTGTGAAACGCCCTGTGTGGTTCACCACTGCCCCCTACAGCTGATCACTCACTACATCCAGCATCACCACACGAGTCCCAAAAGACAAGGTCGGAATTTTAGAACTTCCTGGATCATGGAACAAATGTTATGATTTGGATAATAAACTGGTTTCACCTTCGAACACCACAGAGGCACTTTGTGCACTAACTGATCTAAATGTCATCTTGTCCAATTTCATCTTGTCCAGTTTCGGCTTATTCAGTTTCTTGATAAAAACTGTGTATTTGACTGCAGCAGTGTCTCCTCCCTATACAGTTTTACCACAGTGCTCTGCAGTTCTGTCTAAATTTAGTCCTGATCCTTATAATGTGTTGCTCACCCATAAAAGATCAGTGCTGCAAAAACTCTTATTTTGAAAACCACCCTTCTCTTCTTACCTTACTCAGATGTACACGCACGCACGCACACACACTCACACACACACACACACACACGGACTCGCTGACTCATTGAGTCACCCCTCCTTGTGCGTGTGTCCAACACAAAAACTAGAATCAGATGTTGGAGTTTAACCCTTGCACATTTTTGTGTGTGTGTGTGTGTGTGTGTGTGTGTGTGTGTGTGTGTGTGTGTGTGTGTGTGTGTGTGTGTGTGTGTTTGTTTGGTTAGGTGCCCTTCAGTGTTTCAGTCTGTCACTAATTATTAGGTTGTCGTCTTCAAGTTCTCTCCGAGCCCATTTTGTTCTGTTAAGCGTGGTGACCGTAGTTTCAGGCAGATGGAGGAGCGTTAGCTGTGATGTCAGAGTCGTGGAACGTGTCTGTGTGTCCTGGTGTTCATGGACGTCCTCCACAACTGGGCGTGTTCACGTGGGAGTGGTGCGCAAAGCCCACGCCCTTCTGTCTGTCTTCTCCTGTCTTTCTTATAGTTGATATCTTCATCTCTGTGTTCATCGGCAAGAATTACGTATTTATCTGGAATATTGACCATATTGACGTGCTCTGTAAATCCGTATTCATAGCCGTGTTGCGTTACTAATTAAAGCGCTCACTTGTTTGTTTGTGCGTGTCTGTGCATGCGCACGTGTTTGTGTGTGCGTGTGCGTGCGTGCGTGTGCGTGCGTGTGTGTGTGTGTGTGTGTGTGTGCGCGTGTGTGTGTGCGCGTGTGTGTGTGTGTGCGGTGGGGGGGGGGTGCCTCAGGGTTTGGATGTGCTTGCTCTTATCTGGTAATGGAACCATACGACCTCCACATCAATGACTCGCTCCAACACAGACGTGCACACAAAAGACAAAATCAATCAGAATGCAAATCACAGTAAGAGAAGAGACTTCAGAGCAGCGCAGATATCATCCCACTTAAGAATGCCTTTGTTGCTTATTTCTGCCAGATGTTTTTGTAGCTTTTGAAAATGAAATGAAATGTGCTTGTTCTTTGTGGGAGCGGGTGTGAACTCTGTGGAACAGTAGCGTGTGTAGGTTTAGAGGATGTCTCAGAGGCCGGGTCAGCAGGCTCTTGTGTTGTATGTGGTTTTTTTTTTGCGTGTGTGTGGGTTATCTACTGGTGTTCACAGCCTTACCTGAGCTGTGTACTGTATTACACAGTGAGGATGGCTGCATGTTGTGTGTGTATGTGTGTGTGTGGGAACATACACTCATGTCTGTGTGTGCATGTATCTCTGAGGTGTGATCCCACCTGGCTCCTGGAGAGAACCTCCAGCTCACTGGTTTGGCTCAGGCAGGGGGGTTGTAGGGTGGAGGATGTAGGGTGGAGGCAGGGATTGAGGGTGGAGGCTGGGGTTGTAGGGTGGAGGTTGTAGGGTGGAGGCTGGGGTTTGAGGGTGGAGGTTGTAGGGTGGAGCTAGGGGTTGTAGGGTGGAGGTTGTAGGGTGGAGGCAGGGGTTGTAGGGTGGAGGTTGAAGGGTGGAGGTTGTAGGGTGGAGGCTGGGGTTGTAGGGTGAAGGTTGTAGGGTGGAGGTTATTGGGTGGAGGCTGGGGTTGTAGGGTGGAGGTTGAAGGGTGGAGGCTGGGGTTGTAGGGTGGAGGTTGTAGGGTGGAGGCTGGGGTTGTAGGGTGGAGGTTGAAGGGTGGAGGCTGGGGTTGTAGGGTGGAGGTTGACGGGTGGAGGTTGTGGGGTGGAGGCTGGGGTTGTAGGGTGGAGGTTGTAGGGTGGAGGCTGGGGTTGTAGGGTGGAGGTTGTGGGGTGGAGGCTGGGGTTGTAGGGTGGAGGTTGAAGGGTGGAGGCTGGGGTTGTAGGGTGGAGGTTGTAGGGTGGAGGTTGACGGGTGGAGGTTGTGGGGTGGAGGCTGGGGTTGTAGGGTGGAGGTTGTAGGGTGGAGGCTGGGGTTGTAGGGTGGAGGTTGTAGGGTGGAGGCTGGGGTTGTAGGGTGGAGGTTGTAGGGTGGAGGTTGAAGGGTGGAGGCTGGGGTTGTAGGCTGGCCCACAGCTGGACGCTGCTTCACCAGCCGCACAACTGATGGTCTCCTGCCCCGCATGGCGTTTATCATGAGGAGTGGGAAACCTCTTTAGTTCAGACGGCAGTTCAGTGCACTGGCCTGATAAAGACATGAATTGGTGACTCTGTTCGTCCATCAGCGTCCTGGTCACTTCCTCCAAGAGAGTTTCCAGCTGCAAGCTGACCTTGAAGTGAAGCTAATGACCTCCACCACAGTCTCTTACCATGTAGACTCCCTGTCTTACAGTTTATCTCTCTCTCTCTATCCATCACTCTCACACACCTTTACTTTGTCCATCACACTCCCCCTCTCACTATATACATATATCCATCACACTCTCTCTCTCTATCCATCTCTCTCTCTCACACACATACACACACTCTCCCTCTATTTCTCATGTCTGTTTAAGCCTTCTACACCAAAGCCAACTGCTGTTGTGGTCATACCTGTTGACCCCAGCGTCCACACGCAGTGACGGGGCTGTGTGCAGGTGTGGCTGTGTCTGTGGGGTGTGGCTGTGGGGTGTGGGGTGTGTCTGTGGGGTGTGGGGTGTGGCTGTGTCTGTGGGGTGTGGCTGTGTCTGTGGGGTGTGGCTGTGTCGGTGGGGTGTGGCTGTGGCTGTGGGATGTGTCGGTGGGGTGTGGCTGTGGGATGTGGCTGTGGCTGTGGGATGTGTCGGTGGGGTGTGGCTGTGTCGCTGTGGCTGTGTCGGTGGGGTGTGGCTGTGTCAGTGGGGTGTGGCTGTGGGATGTGTCGGTGGGGTGCTGTGTCGGGTGGGGGTGTGGCTGTGTCAGTGGGGTGTGGCTGTGGGATGTGTCGGTGGGGTGTGGCTGTGTCGCTGTGGCTGTGTCGGTGGGGTGTGGCTGTGTCAGTGGGGTGTGGCTGTGGGATGTGTCGGTGGGGTGTGGCTGTGTCGCTGTGGCTGTGTCGGTGGGGTGTGGCTGTGTCTGTGGGGTGTGGGCTGTGTCGGTAGGGTGTGGCTGTGGATGTGTCGGTGGGGTGTGGCTGTGTCGGTGGGGGTGTGGCTGTGTCGGTGGGGGTTATGGGCATGGACGTAATTTTGATTTCAAAAGTGGGGGGGGACATGGATTCGTCGCTATTTAAACATTTGGTTTTAACCATAAAAACTGGGGGGGGACCAAAACCGGCTTTTGAAAAAGTGGGGGGGACATGTCCCCCCCGTCGCCCCCCCCAAATTACGTCCGTGGGGTATGGGTGTGTCAGTGGCTTGGCTCTAGTCGTGTTGACCTTGAACAGCCGAGCCCTTTGTTGTTAGACGTGGTGTCTACTATTTCCATCTGTTTACGTTTGTAAACGAGCATCGTCTGCTGTGGCAAAGGGGTCTGCTATGGTCTGCTATGGGTCTGCTATGGTCTGCTATGCCTAGGGATTCTTTGTCTGGTTGAAAAATGAAGCATCGCAAAGCAGTGGCCTGATTTTACTTCTCTCTCTCTCTCACACACACACACACACACACACACACACACACACACGGACTGTACACATGAAAACACACACTGTACACAGAAAACTGACCCTTGGAAAAAAGTACTGGAGTCAGAAAAAGTACAAAAGTCAGAAAGTACACAAAGTTTTGACAAAAGTGTGTGTGTGTGTGTGTGTGTGTGTGTGTGTGTGTGTGTGCGCGCGCACGTGTTGTTTTAGTTCAGTTGTTTATACTCCTCGTCTCTCTCTCTCAGCAGTTCTCCACAGAGCACAGAAGTGTAGTGATGGATGCCAGTTTTCCAGTTTGACGGCACTTTCCTGAAATGTCGTCTTTTTGCAAACAATGGGATTCTGAAGGAATTACTCATCTTTTCAAAGTGTTTTAATTCATACGTGTGTGTGTGTGTGTGTGTGTGTGTGTGTGTGTGTGTGTGTGTGTGTACATTTGTGTGTCTACTGAAAATATATTTATTTAAAATTTCACCACTTTATAACATTCCCTTGGTCCATTTTTCACAAGTGGTGTGTGTGTGTGTGTGTGTGTGTGTGTGTGTGTGTGTGTGTTCGTTCATACATTCAACATGAGTCTCAGTCATCGCATTAATATGTTGTGTTTTGTTTACCTTTTGGCTAGTAGTGAGCCAGTCTAAACCAAAGCAGCCAGACGTATCTTTAACAGTCCCCATCCAGCTCATAAAAGACCATGAACTACACACACACACACATAGTGCCACACACTGCTACTTTCACCCTCTACCTAAAACAACCAGGTTCCCGCTCCTAAAATGGCCGCCCCCCCCCACCCCCCCCCCCCCCCATTTATACCCCTGAGGCCCCACTCCCCTGAGGGCCAGAGAAGGCCTCCATTGTGTAGGACAGGGCGCCTGGCTTTGGTTAGTGCCAAACTACACATTCTCTCTCTCTCACTCACACACACACACACACACACTCAGCAGGGCCCAGCTCCCTCTAGAGGTCCATCTGGAGTTCATTTCCTGTTTGAGACAGCTAGTATGCATGTAGCAGGCGGAGTCTGGCACCCTTGTCTGATTGGACCGGAGTGTGAGATGAAGCGTGAGTAGCACCCTCTCACTTAACCTCTTTCTCAATTAGATTGTATAAATTTGGCCTGACTGGTTGATGATATTAAGTTGCCAGTTTGGATTATTCAGTGGGCAAACCGAAATGCAGGAATGCAGTAGCCAATCAGAATTTTTTTGCAGCAAAGAAGCAGACCACTAGAGCAATTACAATTACTAGAATTACTAGAATAATTACAATTTCTCTCTTTATGTTATGCAAAGAAGCATAACGTTAAATCCTGTTTCAGTGGGAATAAATGGGCTTCCCAGTTAGCTGCTGTTTTCAGTACCATACTTGTACTCTCCAGATATGCTAATATTAGCTTTCCAGTCTGTAATGATCTTTGTGGGTAATTAGAGATAATGTTGTTTGCATGTGTCGACAATAGAGACACATTAAGTAATTGGAGCGATTAGGGCCCACGCTGGCTGGGCTGCTGGCTTTTACCTTTTACACTTCCTGTTATTAGCGAGCTTACCATGTCTTCAGCAGCCATTTTAGAGCTACAGCTGACCTGAGCTGTATTTTTGCTGTTGGGTTTTCTTCTCAAGTTGTTTTTTCTACAAAAAAGTAACTTGTACATTTCAGTAACAGCATTTCATTTTGAGTTACTTTTCTACGATTTACATTTCATTTTGAGTTACTTTTCAATGAGTTACTTTTGCTTAACTCTGCTCATCGTTTCACATGAAGTACTAAAGTGTTCTCTAAAATGATCTGAAGTGCAAGCACAGCTACACACGCCCTGCCTCACACACGCCCTGCCACACACACCTTGACGGGTGGCCAGCTCTACACATTTCTACTTCATCCTCTGAAGAAATACGCTTGAGATCAGTGATATTACTGCACTGTGCTGAAAGTGAATGTCATTGGGGGCGGGGCCTACAGGAAGCTTCCTGCTGGGAGAGGGCGGGTCTCGATTTTCTTCTCTCTTTCCTCTTTCATTTTTTTTTCCATCACATTTCTTTTTGTCCCTGATCTCTTTGGCCTTGCTTGCTTTTTCTAGAGGAAAGTGAAAAATCTGGCTGCCTTTAAAGAGAAATAACAACCTTCAATGCAAAGTCAACAACTATAAATTTATCCAAAGCATTTTCGCAAGAGTGTGTGTTTGTGTTCATGTGCACTGTGTGTGTGTGTGTGTGTGTGTGTATTTTTGCATATGAGAGCTCACATGCTATGTAAGAGTGTGTGTGTGATTGTGTGTGAGATTGTAGGTGGGTGTCTGTGTGTCCATGTCTGTCCCAGCAGGTTTCTGCTGCTTTTCCTGGTAAGCCAGATTAGTTGAACTGGCTAATTTGATTGCCAGTCCAGATCATTAGCGCACTGATGGGTGAGAATGTCCCTTAAATATGTATGAATCTGATCGCTCCAAATAAAACTGGACTCATCCAGAATACAGAAAAGCCACACACACAACTTTTACAATACACATTAATCGTTGCTATGGTGTCACCTAGAAACAACACATGGACATGCCTCTGTTCAGTCTGAAACCTCTTGCATTGCCAAGATGAAAAACGAATGCTTGTGTTCAGACAGACGAGTGGAGCAGGGGTCTCCATCCCGGCAAGTCTAAGGGGAAAAACGTGTGGCTCGATTGGGGCTGGTTTTAGCATGCCGGGCCCTGGGGGGCGGAGCTAAGTAAGCACGCTAATTCTGGCATGACATGTGGACGGATACTACGACTCTTTTACACTACAGACCAATTTCACTATTACTCCCCCCCCGATGTTAGCATTAACAATGTGACACAGGCCAGGTGTGACACAATCTGACACAGGTCATCTGCCAGACTTATCACTTCCTCCTGCCAGACCTGATGCGTTTCAAGTGGTCATCTCTGTAACTGGAAGGCCACTGCACTCTCTTCCTGTTCATCGGGATGGAAAACGGACCCGGCCAACACTCCTTCATCTTGGATGGATGTGTTCCAGCTCTTTGAGGCGTTCCAGCTCAGCTGGTCTTGGTTCAGGAGCATTGTTAATGATGCCTTTCTAAGGTTCCTGTGGCTTTTAGGAGATGTTACCACAAGATACCTTGACATGCTCTTCAGTGTGTAAAAAAATTTTTTAAACTTGCCAGATATTAAGGTTTTGTATTTAATTCTATAAGTGACACGCTGGTGCCACGTTCCTGTAAAGAGTGAACCTTTTTAAAACCAACCTCTGCTTCCACAGTTTTGAGATTCCAGCAATTACGTGGACGTATGTGGAAGTCTGAAGGCTTCATATAAACCTCATGGCGAAATGTGCTCAGTTAAAGAATTTCATCGTACACCTTTCCTTTGGGAGCATTCCAGTTTTCTTCAGTATTTCCCATGTGGACCATATTGCAAGATTCTCAATTTCTGCTCTTTTTGCTGTGTTTCTCCCACGTTTTGTCATAAATGGCGGTAAGGCAGGTAAAGACTTCATGAGGGGACGTTAAAGCCCTGCCTTTTGGCTGCTTGTATCACAGGTTCGCTGGGTCCAGACCATCATGGTGCCAGAACGACACCGATTTTTCTGGACCTGTGATTTTGCTGTGGAAAATTGCAGGATCGTTTGGGATGTTGAGACCAGCCGTCATTGGAGCCAACACAGGACACTCGCTATCTAAATGTTCTGATTGCTTCTGATTGCCTGCCTGACGGAGCACACCTGGGCTCTAAGAGACTATGACTTCCTTCATTATGCCAGTCCAAACTACCATGGTAGAGCTCCAGTTAGCACCCCGGTATCTCCCAGATACTGGAAAACAGATTTCTGTTAGTTGTGAAGATACTGTTCTGTTAGGAAGACCAGCTCACTAAATATGAGTGAGCAAAACATCTGTCAGGAAAGGCCCATTTTAATCTCACGTTTGCCAGATTTAGCTGTAAACGTGAAAACTTTGTCAGCTAATTTGCTAACCAATTAAGCAATTGGTTGCTCAAACTTGAATAAATATTATTAACCACATGACCACAAAATACTGTACCTCTAAAACGTGCAGTAGTGCAATAGTGGTCAATTAAATACCTTCTCCTAAAGTAATCATGGTTATGTCTCACTTTTAGAAAACCTTTGCTCCGGAAGTGAAAGCCTTCTGGAAGTAGCATGCTCCTGTGAAATCCTACCCACTCCCCCACGGAGGTGGTGAGTGTCTCCAGTGGCTGGTGCACATCACTAATTACCAGTCATTTATATATAAGGTGGATCAGGGTGTCTTGCCCACAGGCGAAACAGCAGAGTGCCCCCTGCCACCCGTAGCCCACCACCTTTACTACACTGCTTTAGTCTTTATGAAGGCGTGGCTCTTCAGCCGCTGTCCAGAACAGAAGTTCAGTAGGTTCTGGATCCGCACACACCTGGACCTGGGCCAGGCCGCCACTGTGTGGATGTAGGGAGCCATGTTTGTGTTTGGCTGTCGTTGTCCCAACCCTCATTCCAACGGTGTCCGTCCGCACAGGCGTATTGAAGTCCAGCAAGTTCTCTAAGCAACCCAAACACTCACACACCTCTCGGGGCCCTCTGGGCCTGCCCACACGTAAACTCACACACCTCTCGGGGCCCTCTGGGCCTGCCCACACGTAAACCAGGAGTTGTCTCATTGACTTCAGTTTGTCCTGTAAATGCCTCCATCCTGACAGTCAGCACAATGAAACACACTTTTCTGGAGGTCTTTGTTGTGTCTTCCACGCCCCTCGAGTCCCAGCTCCTCCACACACACACACCAAGCCTCACGTTGTTTATTATTTGTTTTGCTGGCTTTGTAGACTGCTGCTATATACACTGTGATGGGGTTACTCTTATCCATGATGGGCAGGTATCGGGAAACCAAAAATGTTTCTCTGTTCTCTAAGGATTCCTGCGGACATATACATCTGTGTTATAGATGCCTGAGGATTTGGGTGGTATGCCATTCCAGTTTTTATTTATATATTTTTTTATTATTTAGTTCTTTTTGTATTGTTGGATTTCCTTGGTGTTAGCTGTACAAGGAAGGAAAGACAGATGATAAATTGTTCAACCCCCCTGGAGAAACATTTAAGCACCATTAGCTAAATCACAACAGCTTTACTGTGCAATAAATTCAAATACATTTCCAAAAAATACGCAGAGCTTTACGACGCTTTACGAAAATACGATGAGCATTCCATCATCTCCCATGTGACTTAGTCCTGCACAGTTGTTCATCACCCCAACACAGCATGTCTATGGGGTCACCCCAACCACAGCACGTCTATGGGGTCACCCCAACCACAGCATGTCTATGGGGTCACCCCAACCACAGCATGTCTATGGGGGTCACCCCAACCACAGCACGTCTATGGGGTCACCAACCATCCCAGGAGGGAATACTACCATTTGGAGTAGAATTGATTTTCTCTTGTTCCAAGACTTCAGGTCACTTCTCTCTCTCTCTCTCTCTCTCTCTCTCTCTCTCTCTCTCTCTCTCCTCTCTCTCTCTCTCTCTCTCTCTCTCTCTCTCTCTCTCTCTCTCTCTCTCTCTCTCTCTCTCTCTCTCTCTCTCTCTCTCTCTCCTCTCTCTCTCTCTTTCAGTCTTATTTGCATCCTTATTCTGTGGTAGATGTCTGTGGGATTTCTCTGGATGCTATGTGCCTAAACAGAAGTGTAATGGATGTCGCTTTAGTGTGTGACCTCTGGTCACATTGTTACCCCACTGATATCAGGACTGGCTTGCTGTGCTGGGGGTCCCGTAGTAAATCACAGCAGCTCTGGCCTGGGTGACTGGTCACACCACTGGAACAACCGAGTGTGTGCAGTGTCAGCAAAAAAAACACTCTTGAGACTCTGCTGGACCTCTGACCTTTGACACTGTATGAGCCCTAACGTTGTGGTTGACAGAGAGCAGGTAAGAATAAAAATGTCAAGGCACATGTCTGGAAGAGACACACACATTCGGGGGCACTGTACTGCGCCAGTAAGTGTGGGCAAAAACAGACATGTGCAAACCCACAATTCCCTTTGCTCAGGTTCACTGACGGCTCTATGAGCAGTTTGGGATGTTTCTGGTCATGGAGAGATATGAACGCAGTTCCCTCCTCGGGTGATTTGGTGCGAGTGTTGTGCTGTGGAACTGAAGACCGTTTAAACCGTGTGTTTCAGGCCTGGGAGACTCCACGCTGGCGGACATCCTGACGCAGCTCCTCTCCCTCGTTAAGGTCCAGCGCCTGCGGGTGCTGCTGTGGGTGGAGGTGATGGAGACCTGAGCGTAGATGACCTGCTGGTTCTGCTGGTGTATGTTTATTCGCTGGCTCGGGAGACACGCGTCAACACGGGTCCTGCGGACGAGCAGGTGCAGAAGGTGGAGAAGGAGCTGATTGGTGCCCTCACACTCCTACTGACCAAACAGACGACAGTCAGCCAGCTGCTACAGGATATTACAGGTACTTTCTGGAACATTCCAGGAGGGTGGTAACGGGGGTTGTGCAGACGTGACGTGAACTGACATGACGAGACGTTACACTTATGTAGTGCCTTCCTCAGAGCCTAAGGACACTGTAACAACTCACACTCAGCATGTACTGTTACATCACGTCACATGGGGGCACAAGGGCACGTTTCTGCTGATGCTAGGATTGCAGAGGTCAAATGGCCCACTGTGAGTGTACCTGAAATTCCTTGTGTGTTGAGAACAGCAGTGGAAGGTTTTGGACACCCACCCGGCACCACTGCACGATCCATCCCGTCCAATTCCCTAACTGCAGCATAACGGAGCTTAAATCTGCTTATTAATGCAATATTGATATAATGTTACCATAACTCCAGTTACCATAACACTGGACTTTTTTACTGTTGCATGCTAGGTCCAACATGCCAGTAGAGACATTAATAAGCATCTGTTTCTGCCATTAGAGTTCTGGTATGGCTGAGCGCTATAAGACTCCGCCCCTCACATGCGGTCCAGTGTAGAACAGCACCAGCGTACCCGTGAGACACAGCAGGAGAACACGGGAGGTCGAGCTCACGCAGCCTGGGGACTCCTCTCACTACTGACACCCCCCTCTCACTATTGACACCCCCCCCTCTCACTACTGACACCCCCCTCTCACTACTGACACCCCCCTCTCACTACTGACACCCCCCTCTCATTACTGACACCCCCCCTCTCACTACTGACACCACCCCCCTCTCACTACTGACACCCCCCTCTCACTACTGACACTCTCCTCTCACTACTGACACCCCCCCTGCACACTATTGACACCCCCCTGCACACTATTGACACTCCCCTGCACACTACTGACACCCCCCCTCTCACTACTGACACCCCCCCCCTCTCACTACTGACACCCCCCCTCTCACTATTGACACCCCCCCCTCTCACTATTGACACTCCCTGCGCACTACTGACATTCCCTGTGCACTACTGACGCTCCCTGCGCACTACTGACGCTCCCTGCGCAATACTGAGACCCCCTCGCACTACTGACACTATCCTCTCTCTAATGACACTCCCCTCGTGCTACTGACACTCCTCCCCTGCTACTGACACTCCCCTCGCGCTACTGACATTTCCCTCACACTGTTGACCAGGGGGTAGGCAATTACATTGACCACATAGCAGACAGCTCCTCAGTCATCTCAACATTTATCGATACCCCACATATATAGATCAGTAACTGGGCTGTATCACCACAGCTCCACATATATAGATCAGTAACTGGGCTGTATCACCACAGCTCCACATATATAGATCAGTAACTGGGCTGTATCACCACAGCTCCACATATATAGATCAGTAACTGGGCTGTATCACCACAACTCCACATATATAGATCAGTAACTGGGCTGTATCACATCACAGCTCCACATATAAAGGTCAACTGGGTTGTATCACCACAGCTCCACGTATAAAGGTCAACTTGGCTGTATTCATGTAACAGTTCTCGTCCAGAGCCAAGACAAAAAGTTTCAATTATCCGCTTTGTTTTACAGCCGAAGCTACAAGTTCCCCTCGACCCACGTTGTTACGATCCCCCTGGGGAGGGACACGTTTGCAAACGCTTCCTTTCTCAGCACAAATTTGCTTTGCACAGACCAACAAGCATTCTTTGACAAACTCCCCATCAAGGAATGTCGTACTGTTTCTTGCCGTGTTGTGGGATCTCAGAGCTTCTCCTGACTGCTGCACCTTCACAGATCTTCAGATGCCCGTGCAGCTCTGCATCAGTCTAGTTCTTGTATTTCTCTGCGTGTTTACTCTCGTAATGGCGGTTGAAATTATGACCTTGTTCTCCACAGACTAAGCACATAGCTTTACCGTTGACTTCAACAAATATTTAGAAGTCCATGCTTTGGTAAAAACTCTGCATTTAATATCAGCCTTTCTATTTTAACGTCGACGGACGTATTTAAGGGCGAAGCGTTGACTTCTTGAAAGCGGTCCAGCACATTTGCTGACATGTTTGAGTGACGGTGCATAAGTGCAATGACCAGACAGACGCCAGTTTTTAAAACAAAATACTTCGTTATTTTTGGCTGAACGTGATATTCAGAAAGAGCAGTTCAGCCTTTCTCATTGGCTTGCACTGTTTGTGGACGTGCCAGGATTGAACTGTTTGGCTTCTACCATTGGATGCACTCATGTAGACTCTTAAACCTCCCCGAACTCAAGACGTTTCCATGAGGATACGCTCCAGAAAGCCGTCTTACCCATAATGCAACCGCAACGGCATGATAATCGGACCAACTGCAGCGTTACGTCATGTCCACCGCCCCGAGCGCAACCACACACAGCCGTCAGCCGCTCCATCACTGTGGGTACATCCTGAGAGAGAGAGACAGAGAGAGAGACAGACCACAGTGATCCATCCTCAGATCCCTGAGAGAGAGAGAGATTGAGAATGAATATGGACTTCAGCACAACACAGGGAAGCTGTTTCTGGACCTGATGTCAGAGTCAGAACAGCACCAAGCATCGGCCCCATGACATCACACATGCTCCGTGGGTGGAGCGGAGAGGGTGGAGCGCAGTCTGAGACAAGCCAGCGAGAGAGACGGGGAGCTACAGACAAAGGCTATGGAGTTTGGGTGGGGTAGAGCTGGGTGGGGGTGGATGTGTGGTAGTGAAAGAGTTAAACATGTGGTGGGGTGGGGGGACCTCTGGATTCTATCTGTGTGTCGCGTCCTCCCAGGAATACGACATGAGCTCTTACTCACCATGCTCACACCTCATCTCTCTCACACACGCGCACCCACACACACACACACACACACACACACACACACACACACACACACACCCATGATCTGCTGAAAGGAGTGTAGGATCTCTGTGATTCACTCATTCTGTTTTGTCTCTCTGTCTTGTTGGTGGGGGAGAGGTTGATGTAAGCCACCTGATTCTTTAATCTCCAATCTCCTCTAAAACCTTTAAACAAAAGTCGACCGACTCATGGCCAAGATGCTGGTGTGGGTTTGCACTCCGTTCAGACCACTGGCCCCAGCCTGGAACTCGGGGTTCGTTTAGAAGCGTAAAGTTTGAGCTACTTTCCATTTTACTGTGTTGATTTTCTGCACCTTCTGCGGGGCCATTCTCTCTCCCACCCTGTGGCTGGGTGTGTGTGTGTGTGTGTGTGCGTGCGTGTGTGTGTGTGTGTGGTGTCTGTATACTACACCTTTTCATGTTTTTCTCTGCAAGGTCTTCTGGCTTGAGCCAAACTCCTACCCATGAATTCATCCCAAACCAACACGCGCATGCGTGCGTGCGTGCGTGCGTGCGTGCGTGTCTTCGTGTGCATGTGCGTGTGGCCCTGTTTTCCTGTTCAAACCAAAGTGTAGTTAAAGGTGTCCAATAGTGGTGGTTCAGTCCACACCTCCACCTCTCAACACCACCCTTCACCGGGGCCTTCACCCACGCCACGGTTCCCAGTGCCTTCCTGCAGCTGCTGGTAAAAAAACATCATTAATGTTGATGCAAAATATTGCACAGGGGACGTTTGTTAATCAGTGTCTCATTAGTGAGAGATGAATGTGCTGTCGACCAGAAGAATTGTTGTGACACGCCAGAGTCTCTTCGGTGTTAATGAGTCACGTTGACGTGTTGGCCAGCACACGGGGGATCGCTGGTCACTCCGGCCCGCCTAGCGTGCCGGATGCCATGGTAACGCTGCGACAGCACGTGTGCTGTTAGTCTGGGCCGGCGGGGTCTGAGTTACGACCCGTCTGCTCATCGTGACATGCAGCTTCGTGTGTACGTAATAAAAGCTGCTCAGTCAGGAGGAGATCGTATCCATCTGAATTTTGTTGACATCTTTTAGTTTGTTGGTGAATGTGCCCATGTGAGCCATGTCTGAAATGCAACAGATGTGTTACTTGCTGCTTTGGCCTCAATCAAAGTGAACCCAACTACAATTGTAAACACATCATAAAATAGTTTAGACTGTGGGACTAAAAATACACCCGTTGAACGACGTTGTCCTTTCAGTACAGTGTAGCCGAACGACGGGTCCTTTCAGTACAGTGTAGCCGAACGACGGGTCCTTTCAGTACAGTGTAGCCGAACGACGGGTCACTTCAGTACAGTGTAGCTGGACGATGGGACATTTCAGTACAGTGTAGCCGAACGACAGGTCGGTTCAGTACAGTGTAGCCGAACGACGGATCGTTTCAGTACAGTGTAGCCGAATGACGGGACGTTTGCCGAACGACGGGACATTTCAGTACAGTGTAGCCGAACAACGGGATATTTCAGTACAGTGAAGCCGAACGACGGGTCGTTTCAGTACAGTGTAGCCGAACGACAGGTCATTTCAGTACAGTGTAGCTGCATGACAGGACGTTTAAACATGAGCAAGTACAGAGCAGATTTTGCCGTATGGGTTTGGCAGTGATGACGCTGAGATTGGTTTAGAGTTGTTGGCGGTTTCATCCCAGTATGTGTGAGCTGATTGGTGTCCCCTGCACTGCCAAAGCCAGGGACGACCCTGCCCACCAGACACACACACCACCCTCCTGCAGCCTTGGGAACACACAGCATGTGGCATGACCAGCAAACCAGCAGAAATGCTCCATATTCCCACCTTAGCTCGGTGGTTTTCAGTCACTTTTCATTGAATATGTGATTTCAGACATATGGAGGCAGTGTGTCTGCCCTTTATATTCTCTCTAAGTAATTTATCAAAATTCATATTTCCAACTGTGTCTCACTGGGATGGCTGAGCAGGACACTGGAGCCTCAGACACTGCGCACACACACACACACACACACACACACACGCTCTGCTGCTTATGAAGGATCTTTGGCTCTTGACGACTTCCTGCTTAGCTTGGCTGAATGATGCCTCTATGCCTGTTCTCCCTTCTTTCTCTCCATATCCCTTCCCCTGCTCTCTCTCTCTCTCTCTCTCTCCCTCCCTCTCTCCCTCCCTCTCTCTATCTCTCTCCCTCTCTCTCTCTCTTTCTCTCTCCTCACCTGTATAATCATTGCCCTGCAGTTGCAGTTCTGCAATGCCAAGACTCAACAGGTCTGGCCAAACCGAGTGCAGTATTTAGTGTGTGTGTGTGTGTGTGTGTGTGTGTGTGTGTGTGTGTGTGTGTGTGTGTGTGTGTGTGTGTGTGTGTGTGTGTGTGTGTGTGTGTGTGTGTGTGTGTGTGTGTGTGTGTGTGTGTGTGTGTGTGTGTGTGTGTGTGTGTGTGTGAGAGAGAGAGAGGGAGAGAAAGAGAGAGTGAAAATGAGAAATATAATCAATATGAAAAACATTGATTGTGACATTCACCCAAGTATGGAAAGCACACACACACACACCATTGTCCCATGGCGTGTAGCTATGGCGACTAAGTAGACCTCATACCTCACTACCATACAGTGTAGCTGTGATTACTCAGTGACCTCTTACCTCACTACCATACAGTGTAGCTGTGATGACTCAGTGACCTCATACCTCACTACCATACAGTGTAGCTGTGATGACACATTGACCTCATACCTCACTACCATACAGTGTAGCTGTGATTACTCAGTGACCTCATACCTCACTACCATACAGTGTAGCTGTGATGACACATTGACCTCATACCTCACTACCATACAGTGTAGCTGTGATGACACATTGACCTCATACCTCACTACCATACAGTGTAGCTGTGATGACTCATTGACCTCATACCTCACTACCATACAGTGTAGCTGTGATTACTCAGTGACCTCTTACCTCACTACCATACAGTGTAGCTGTGATGACTCAGTGACCTCATACCTCACTACCATACAGTGTAGCTGTGATGACACATTGACCTCATACCTCACTACCATACAGTGTAGCTGTGATGACTCATTGACCTCATACCTCACTACCATACAGTGTAGCTGTGATTACTCAGTGACCTCTTACCTCACTACCATACAGTGTAGCTGTGATTACTCAGTGACCTCTTACCTCACTACCATACAGTGTAGCTGTGATGACTCAGTGACCTCATACCTCACTACCATACAGTGTAGCTCTGATGACTCAGTGACCTCATACCTCACTACCATACAGTGTAGCTGTG
The DNA here is from genome assembly GCF_052324685.1 of Brachyhypopomus gauderio. NCBI lineage: Eukaryota > Metazoa > Chordata > Actinopteri > Gymnotiformes > Hypopomidae > Brachyhypopomus > Brachyhypopomus gauderio. Next base: position 11,301,460 of record NC_135219.1, on the reverse strand, counting down.
ATGACACATTGACCTCATACCTCACTACCATACAGTGTAGCTGTGATGACTCATTGACCTCATACCTCACTACCATACAGTGTAGCTGTGATGACTCATTGACCTCATACCTCACTACCATACAGTGTAGCTGTGATTACTCAGTGACCTCATACCTCACTACCATACAGTGTAGCTGTGATGACACATTGACCTCATACCTCACTACCATACAGTGTAGCTGTGATGACTCAGTGACCTCATACCTCACTACCATACAGTGTAGCTGTGATGACTCAGTGACCTCATACCTCACTACCATACAGTGTAGCTGTGATTACTCAGTGACCTCTTACCTCACTACCATACAGTGTAGCTGTGATTACTCAGTGACCTCATACCTCACTACCATACAGTGTAGCTGTGATGACACATTGACCTCATACCTCACTACCATACAGTGTAGCTGTGATTACTCAGTGACCTCATACCTCACTACCATACAGTGTAGCTGTGATGACACATTGACCTCATACCTCACTACCATACAGTGTAGCTGTGATGAGTCATTGACCTCATACCTCACTACCATACAGTGTAGCTGTGATGACAATTGACCTCATACCTCACTACCATACAGTGTAGCTGTGATTACTCAGTGACCTCTTACCTCACTACCATACAGTGTAGCTGTGATTACTCAGTGACCTCTTACCTCACTACCATACAGTGTAGCTGTGATGACTCAGTGACCTCATACCTCACTACCATACAGTGTAGCTGTGATGACACATTGACCTCATACCTCACTACCATACAGTGTAGCTGTGATGACTCAGTGACCTCTTACCTCACTACCATACAGTGTAGCTGTGATGACTCAGTGACCTCATACCTCACTACCATACAGTGTAGCTCTGATGACTCAGTGACCTCATACCTCACTACCATACAGTGTAGCTGTGATGACTCAGTGACCTCATACCTCACTACCATACAGTGTAGCTGTGATGACACATTGACCTCATACCTCACTACCATACAGTGTAGCTGTGATGACTCATTGACCTCATACCTCACTACCATACAGTGTAGCTGTGATGACTCATTGACCTCATACCTCACTACCATACAGTGTAGCTGTGATTACTCAGTGACCTCATACCTCACTACCATACAGTGTAGCTGTGATGACACATTGACCTCATACCTCACTACCATACAGTGTAGCTGTGATGACTCAGTGACCTCATACCTCACTACCATACAGTGTAGCTGTGATGACTCAGTGACCTCATACCTCACTACCATACAGTGTAGCTGTGATTACTCAGTGACCTCATACCTCACTACCATACAGTGTAGCTGTGATTACTCAGTGACCTCTTACCTCACTACCATACAGTGTAGCTGTGATTACTCAGTGACCTCTAACCTCACTACCATACAGTGTAGCTGTGATGACTCATTGACCTCACTACCATACAGTGTAGCTGTGATGACTCATTGACCTCATACCTCACTACCATACAGTGTAGCTGTGATGACTCATTGACCTCATACCTCACTACCATACAGTGTAGCTGTGATGACTCATTGACCCTCATACCTCACTACCATACAGTGTAGCTGTGATGACACATTGACCTCATACCTCACTACCATACAGTGTAGCTGTGATGACTCATTGACCTCATACCTCACTACCATACAGTGTAGCTGTGATGACTCATTGACCTCATACCTCACTACCATACAGTGTAGCTGTGATGACTCATTGACCTCATACCTCACTACCATATAGTGTAGCTGTGATGACTCATTGACCTCATACCTCACTACCATACAGTGTAAAGGGGTGTATTACACTAGCAGATCGTCTGCATGAAACTGAAATATGTATATGAGAGTAGAATCTGCTCTTTATTGCATATAGAACTCTTGAGTTTTTTTCCCTTAGTGCATTCAGTGGCTGAAACTCACTGATGGTCTAATGATGGGCCCTGTTGTGAAAATGTTCTCAATCTCTGTAACAATATTACAAACAAGAACAACTCTGTAGTCAGAGAGGCGAATTGCAAGGTCAAACTTTACTGTGGAAATCCTCAGACTCTCAGTTTCACACACCACATAAGCATCCGCAAGAGAGCCTCGAGCTCACTTCACACACACTTCTTAAACCCTATTAGACTTTCTGTTCTTCTCTGATCTTCCTGTTTTCTCTTTCTGTTCAGCCACCTGTTTCTTATCTATTTTTTTTATTCTTTGTCATCTTTTCCACACCTCTCTTCGCACATACATGTTCATCACATTCACCCATGCGACAGCACTTTAGTTAATTTCTCTGTAACATTATTTCTCTGACAGCAAACATTCTCTGAAACATCATTTTTGTGAGAGCTGTCCTGTCACTTCTTTTGCCACAGTCACAGGCATTTTCCATCACCCACCAACATTTCTTTTAAACCTTTTGACCTTTGGTTAGTTATGTTTAGCACAAGCTAATCAAATTCAAATGCTAGTACACAGATTGTTAACATTTCTTCCACCGGCCGTGTGTCTGAAGAGACTTACTTTGCGTCTCCCTCTCTTAATGCATTTGAACTTTGGAGAAGAGTGCAGCATTCTGTCCCCGCCCACCCGGCACACGTGAGCCCGTCTGGGGTGACCTCACGCCAATCACAGCGTTCACGTGATATGAAAGCATGGATCATTTTGAACAAAACCCAGCAACAATTCACCAGTGTGTTTTCAGGCCCATTACAATCACAGCATGTAGCAATTAAATCGTAAAATAGATTTGTTTTTTGTTTTTGCCCCAATTGTCCAGGGAGCCATGGTCACACACACACACACACACACACACATACACACACGTTTTTAATTTTATTTACCAGTGTCAGCTGTGGTTCTAGTAAACAGAGCCTGTTTTTCTGCACTGACCCGCTTAGCTGGGAATAAGCTGCAGGATGCAGTTAGAGTACAGAGGGGGATGTGGGAGTCGTGGATCTCTGCTCCATATATGTGGATGTGAGCTGAGCTATAGGGAGATTATCTGGAATTAGAGTGTCTGGCTCAAAATGAAGGTATCAACCTGTTTGTGTGTTATTGTGGTGCCTGTTATTCTGTGTATCTGGTTTTAATTAGAGGGAAAGACAGTGTTTATCTTAGAAAACGATAGTATTTAAACTTTGCACTGTAGGAAATGAGTTCTTCACTGCAGGGATCTGCCGACAAGCCCACTCCTGCTGCCTCAGACTTCACTGCAGCCATGAGATGTGGAATGTTATTGGCCAGGGCTGGGACGTGTCTGAAGAGCACATTATTGGAGGAGCTTGTAATCACTAGTGTGAACCAAAAAACAAATGTTAGTGGACAAGTTGCTCGCTGGTGTTACAGTACAGCGCTTGTGATTGGATAGGCTTCTCACAGCTTTACATGGTGTTTACATGGATCTTTATACAGTAAGAAGATATAATTTGTCTGAAACAGAATGTAATTGGACATTATTTCTGCTTTATTAAAATGCAGAAATAGTTATTATGGAGTGAGTATCACTAATGTGGCAGGTTGCTGATTTGTGGTGTGGTTTGTTTTGGCAAGAGACCAAGGAAAACTATATTGTTATAGTTAAATGGTTCCTCTGTGTGTGTGTGTGTGTGTGTGTGTGTGTGTGTGTGTGTGTGTGTGTGTGTGTGTGTGTGTGTGTGTGTGTGTGTGTGTGTGTGTGAGAGAGAGAGAAAGAGAGATAACCCTTGTGTGTGTTATTAATCTGCAGTGAGTCATAGCAGTGTAATGGAGTGTTACACACATTTAGTGTGCTGATAGGAGTCTCACTGTATTCCTCTGGGAGTCTGGAAATACACACACATACTCACACTCATACACTCATAGGGTCATCACACAAGTATGCCATAAACATGCAGAAAAATACGAAACGCAGCTCAGAGCAGCCTGTAGACACTCAAATACACTCAGACACAGTCAAACACTGATGTCTGCACACTCCAATACACTCAAACACACTTAAATGTGAAGTTCACACATCCAAACAGACACACACAAAGGTGGACATAAATAAATACATACAAATGCAAAAATATGTACGTCTGCACACTGAGCTGCTTAAGGTTGTGAGTCAATAATAATAATAAATAATGTTTGGTATAGCACCTTTTGTATCTACATGTAAGTGCTTTAAATAATCTATTAGGCATAAATAGAAGTAAAATAAACATAAATTGAAGAAAACAGACATAATAAAATGGTGTAATTAAGTAAAATGTCAAATATTCAAATAATAGAAGAAAAACATAACATGTAATTAAGTAAAACAATTTAATAAAATAATAAAATGATAAATCAGAAATTCCCCAACTTAATTGAATAGATTAACATCCATTCATAAACAGTACAAGACTCAGTTCCTTCCTGTGTCTCTGGCATTCCGCCTGTAATACATTCACATGCTCAAATACTCAAACCTGCTCCATGTGGTAGAACATACATGATCGTACATCAGACTGGCCCTCCAACCGTCCAGTCAGAGAGCTCTGTGTGTAAGTGTGCCATGACTGGTGTCCTTTATTTACCTGCCCTCTTTTGTACTAATTGTCTGTCTGCATGCGTGCGTGCGTGCGTGCGTGCGTGCGTGCGTATCTGTAATTCTGTGTGTGGTCACATAAATGTGACTAACATAATTGGCTGTGTGTTTGTTGACTGAACTATCAGATTTCTTGGCCATATTTCCTTGTGAGTGAGTGTGTGAGTCAGGCTGTACACGTCTATGCAAACATAACAGGTCTATGCATACAGAAAAGGTCTATATGAATATGACCGGTCTATACAAGTGGGACATGTCTATAAAGAAGGCAGATAATAATAAAAAAGCCAGAGCTGCTGATAATGTTGTATTTATTTTATTATTATTTAACACACAAGTTGTTTGGTTAGTCATGAATTTAATTCTACTGAGTGAGTATTGTGTGTGTGCGTGGGTGGGTGGGTTGGTCTTTGGGGGTGTGTGTGTGTGTGTGTGGGAGGGGTTTGGGGGTGTGTGTGTAGTGTGTGTGTGTGGGTTGGAGAGGTTTGGGTGTGTGTGTGTGTGTGTGTGTGTGTGTGTGTGTGTGTGTGTGTGTGTGTGTGTGTGTGTGGCACACACTTCAATTGCCAGTAGGAAATTGTTCCTGCTGTAATTAGTGAGGAAAAATCAACTTTTAAAAATGTTTT